>NW_024609239.1:0-126318 GCF_018296145.1 Oncorhynchus tshawytscha | reverse complement strand
TCATAATCGTGGAATTTGCGGTTTGCCTTCAAAATAAACGTTTTTAAACGGTTACAAATAGTGGAATCATGCCATATTTGGATTATATAATGCTAAACAAGGTCGGAATGTTGTTATATATATATATATATATATATATATATATATATATATATATATACATTTTAAACAAAAGACAATAATTTGTTAATTTGACACAAAAATAAATCTGAAATCGCACTGTGGCTGTGTTAGACTAAATAATTGCATTGGGGGCATATTTATATGCACTGTATGGCCTATGGCTGTTGCACCAATGAAATCCGCCTACTCAGTGACACTCCAAAGAACACACCCACTCAGGACGTGACCGCGAATTATGGGCTACGAGGTTGGCTGAATGTACCTACTGTTGGTGCAGAAAACCGGCAAGAATACGATTACTGCACCATTTGTATCAGTTCGCTCTGTGTCACTCTCACTGACAAATTCAGTCCCACACTGAGAGAGACCTGTGCATTCTCCTTACCAGAGTTGTTCGGCTGTGATACACCTCGTTTTATTACTGAGTGACAACTGTAACAGCAGGCTAGTGGTGTTATCGCCACACCAGTGCCAGAATGTTAACTCATGGTAGAATAACACCAACAGGTTTCCCAGAATGTTAACTCATGGTAGAATAACACCAACAGGTTTCCCAGAATGGTAACTCATGGTAGAATAACACCAACAGGTTTCCCAGAATGTTAACTCATGGTAGAATAACACCAACAGGTTTCCCAGAATGTTAACTCATGGTAGAATAACACCAACAGGTTTCCCAGAATGTTAACTCATGGTAGAATAACACCAACACACATCACAACAACTTTTTTGAGGCATCTGTACTTTTATTATTTATATTTTTGGCTCACTACTTTTATATTTTTACCTCACTACAATTCTTATAGAAAAGAACATCCCTGGTCATCCCTACTGCCTCTGATCTGGTGGACTCACTAAACAGAGAACATCCCTGGTCATCCCTACTGCCTCTGATCTGGTGGACTCACT
This sequence comes from Oncorhynchus tshawytscha, assembly GCF_018296145.1. NCBI lineage: Eukaryota > Metazoa > Chordata > Actinopteri > Salmoniformes > Salmonidae > Oncorhynchus > Oncorhynchus tshawytscha. Next base: position 125,286 of record NW_024609239.1, on the reverse strand, counting down.
AAACAGAGAACATCCCTGGTCATCCCTACTGCCTCTGATCTGGAGGACTCACTGCTGCCTCTGATCTGGAGGACTCACGAAACAGAGAACATCCCTGGTCATCCCTACTGCCTCTGATCTGGTGGACTCACTAAACAGAGAACATCCCTGGTCATCCCTACTGCCTCTGATCTGGAGGACTCACTACTGCCTCTGATCTGGAGGACTCACTAAACAGAGAACATCCCTGGTCATCCCTACTGCCTCTGATCTGGAGGACTCACTACTGCCTCTGATCTGGAGGACTCACAAAACAGAGAACATCCCTGGTCATCCCTACTGCCTCTGATCTGGGGAACTCACTAAACAGAGAACATCCCTGGTCATCCCTACACTCTCTGATCTGGAGGACTCACTAAACAGAGAACATGCCTGGTCATCCCTACTGCCTCTGATTTGGAGGACTCACTAAACAGAGAACATCCCTGGTCATCCCTACACTCTCTGATCTGGAGGACTCACTAAACAGAGAACATCCCTGGTCATCCCTACTGCCTCTGATCTGGAGGACTCACTAAACAGAGAACATCCCTGGTCATCCCTACTGCCTCTGATCTGGAGGACTCACTAAACAGAGAACATCCCTGGTCATCCCTACTGCCTCTGATCTGGTGGACTCACTAAACAGAGAACATCCCTGGTCATCCCTACTGCCTCTGATCTGGAGGACTCACTAAACAGAGAACATCCCTGGTCATCCCTACTGCCTCTGATCTGGTGGACTCACTAAACAGAGAACATCCCTGGTCATCCCTACTGCCTCTGATCTGGAGGACTCACTAAACAGAGAACATCCCTGGTCATCCCTACTGCCTCTGATCTGGGAGGACTCACTAAACAGAGAACATCCCTGGTCATCCCTACTGCCTCTGATCTGGAGGACTCACTAAACAGAGAACATCCCTGGTCATCCCTACTGCCTCTGATCTGGGAGGACTCACTAAACAGAGAACATCCCTGGTCATCCCTACTGCCTCTGATCTGGAGGACTCACTAAACAGAGAACATCCCTGGTCATCCCTACTGCCTCTGATCTGGAGGACTCACTAAACAGAGAACATCCCTGGTCATCCCTACTGCCTCTGATCTGGAGGACTCACTACTGCCTCTGATCTGGAGGACTCACTAAACAGAGAACATCCCTGGTCCTCCCTACTGCCTCTGATCTGGAGGACTCACTAAACAGAGAACATCCCTGGTCATCACTACTGCCTCTGATCTGGTGGACTCACTAAACAGACAACATCCCTGGCCATCCCTACTGCCTCTGATTTGGAGGACTCACTAAACAGAGAACATACCTGGTCATCCCTACTGGCTCTGATCTGGCACACTCACGAAACAGAGAACATCCCTGGTCATCCCTACTGCCTCTGATCTGGCGCACTCACTAAACAGAGAACATCCCTGGTCATCCCTACTGCCTCTGATCTGGGAGGGACTCACTAAACAGAGAACATCCCTGGTCATCCCTACTGCCTCTGATCTGGAGGACTCACTAAACAGAGAACATCCCTGGTCATCCCTACTGCCTCTGATCTGGCAGGACTCACTAAACAGAGAACATCCCTGGTCATCCCTACTGCCTCTGATCTGGCGGACTCACTAAACAGAGAACATCCCTGGTCATCCCTACTGCCTCTGATCTGGAGGACTCACTAAACAGAGAACATCCCTGGTCATCCCTACTGCCTCTGATCTGGGAGGGACTCACTAAACAGAGAACATCCCTGGTCATCCCTACTGCCTCTGATCTGGAGGACTCACTAAACAGAGAACATCCCTGGTCATCCCTACTGCCTCTGATCTGGAGGACTCACTAAACAGAGAACATCCCTGGTCATCCCTACTGCCTCTGATCTGGGAGGGACTCACTAAACAGAGAACATCCCTGGTCATCCCTACTGCCTCTGATCTGGAGGACTCACTAAACAGAGAACATCCCTGGTCATCCCTACTGCCTCTGATCTGGAGGACTCACTAAACAGAGAACATCCCTGGTCATCCCTACTGCCTCTGATCTGGAGGACTCACTAAACAGAGAACATCCCTGGTCATCCCTACTGCCTCTGATCTGGTGGACTCACTAAACAGAGAACATCCCTGGTCATCCCTACTGCCTCTGATCTGGAGGACTCACTAAACAGAGAACATCCCTGGTCATCCCTACTGCCTCTGATCTGGAGGACTCACTAAACAGAGAACATCCCTGGTCATCCCTACTGCCTCTGATCTGGAGGACTCACTAAACAGAGAACATCCCTGGTCATCCCTACTGCCTCTGATCTGGAGGACTCACTAAACAGAGAACATCCCTGGTCATCCCTACTGCCTCTGATCTGGAGGACTCACTAAACAGAGAACATCCCTGGTCATCCCTACTGCCTCTGATCTGGAGGGACTCACTAAACAGAGAACATCCCTGGTCATCCCTACTGCCTCTGATCTGGAGGACTCACTAAACAGAGAACATCCCTGGTCATCCCTACTGCCTCTGATCTGGTGGACTCACTAAACAGAGAACATCCCTGGTCATCCCTACTGCCTCTGATCTGGAGGACTCACTAAACAGAGAACATCCCTGGTCATCCCTACTGCCTCTGATCTGGGAGGGACTCACTAAACAGAGAACATCCCTGGTCATCCCTACTGCCTCTGATCTGGAGGACTCACTAAACAGAGAACATCCCTGGTCATCCCTACTGCCTCTGATCTGGAGGACTCACTAAACAGAGAACATCCCTGGTCATCCCTACTGCCTCTGATCTGGAGGGACTCACTAAACAGAGAACATCCCTGGTCATCCCTACTGCCTCTGATCTGGAGGACTCACTAAACAGAGAACATCCCTGGTCATCCCTACTGCCTCTGATCTGGGAGGGACTCACTAAACAGAGAACATCCCTGGTCATCCCTACTGCCTCTGATCTGGAGGACTCACTAAACAGAGAACATCCCTGGTCATCCCTACTGCCTCTGATCTGGTGGACTCACTAAACAGAGAACATCCCTGGTCATCCCTACTGCCTCTGATCTGGAGGACTCACTAAACAGAGAACATCCCTGGTCATCCCTACTGCCTCTGATCTGGAGGACTCACTAAACAGAGAACATCCCTGGTCATCCCTACTGCCTCTGATCTGGAGGACTCACTAAACAGAGAACATCCCTGGTCATCCCTACTGCCTCTGATCTGGAGGACTCACTAAACAGAGAACATCCCTGAGTCATCTACCCTACTGCCTCTGATCTGGAGGACTCACTAAACAGAGAACATCCCTGGTCATCCCTACTGCCTCTGATCTGGTGGACTCACTAAACAGAGAACATCCCTGGTCATCCCTACTGCCTCTGATCTGGAGGACTCACTAAACAGAGAACATCCCTGGTCATCCCTACTGCCTCTGATCTGGAGGACTCACTGCTGCCTCTGATCTGGAGGACTCACTGAAACAGAGAACATCCCTGGTCATCCCTACTGCCTCTGATCTGGTGGACTCACTAAACAGAGAACATCCCTGGTCATCCCTACTGCCTCTGATCTGGAGGACTCACTACTGCCTCTGATCTGGAGGACTCACTAAACAGAGAACATCCCTGGTCATCCCTACTGCCTCTGATCTGGAGGACTCACTAAACAGAGAACATCCCTGGTCATCCCTACTGCCTCTGATCTGGAGGACTCACTAAACAGAGAACATCCCTGGTCATCCCTACTGCCTCTGATCTGGAGGACTCACTAAACAGAGAACATCCCTGGTCATCCCTACTGCCTCTGATCTGGAGGACTCACTAAACAGAGAACATCCCTGGTCATCCCTACTGCCTCTGATCTGGAGGACTCACTAAACAGAGAACATCCCTGGTCATCCCTACTGCCTCTGATCTGGAGGACTCACTAAACAGAGAACATCCCTGGTCATCCCTACTGCCTCTGATCTGGAGGACTCACTAAACAGAGAACATCCCTGGTCATCCCTACTGCCTCTGATCTGGTGGACTCACTAAACAGAGAACATCCCTGGTCATCCCTACTGCCTCTGATCTGGAGGACTCACTAAACAGAGAACATCCCTGGTCATCCCTACTGCCTCTGATCTGGAGGACTCACTAAACAGAGAACATCCCTGGTCATCCCTACTGCCTCTGATCTGGAGGACTCACTAAACAGAGAACATCCCTGGTCATCCCTACTGCCTCTGATCTGGGAGGACTCACTAAACAGAGAACATCCCTGGTCATCCCTACTGCCTCTGATCTGGAGGACTCACTAAACAGAGAACATCCCTGGTCATCCCTACTGCCTCTGATCTGGGAGGGACTCACTAAACAGAGAACATCCCTGGTCATCCCTACTGCCTCTGATCTGGAGGACTCACTAAACAGAGAACATCCCTGGTCATCCCTACTGCCTCTGATCTGGAGGACTCACTAAACAGAGAACATCCCTGGTCATCCCTACTGCCTCTGATCTGGAGGACTCACTACTGCCTCTGATCTGGAGGACTCACTAAACAGAGAACATCCCTGGTCATCCCTACTGCCTCTGATCTGGAGGACTCACTAAACAGAGAACATCCCTGGTCATCCCTACTGCCTCTGATCTGGTGGACTCACTAAACAGAGAACATCCCTGGTCATCCCTACTGCCTCTGATCTGGAGGACTCACTAAACAGAGAACATCCCTGGTCATCCCTACTGCCTCTGATCTGGCGGACTCACGAAACAGAGAACATCCCTGGTCATCCCTACTGCCTCTGATCTGGAGGACTCACTAAACAGAGAACATCCCTGGTCATCCCTACTGCCTCTGATCTGGGAGGACTCACTAAACAGAGAACATCCCTGGTCATCCCTACTGCCTCTGATCTGGAGGACTCACTAAACAGAGAACATCCCTGGTCATCCCTACTGCCTCTGATCTGGAGGACTCACTAAACAGAGAACATCCCTGGTCATCCCTACTGCCTCTGATCTGGAGGACTCACTAAACAGAGAACATCCCTGGTCATCCCTACTGCCTCTGATCTGGAGGACTCACTAAACAGAGAACATCCCTGGTCATCCCTACTGCCTCTGATCTGGAGGACTCACTAAACAGAGAACATCCCTGGTCATCCCTACTGCCTCTGATCTGGAGGACTCACTAAACAGAGAACATCCCTGGTCATCCCTACTGCCTCTGATCTGGAGGACTCACTAAACAGAGAACATCCCTGGTCATCCCTACTGCCTCTGATCTGGAGGACTCACTAAACAGAGAACATCCCTGGTCATCCCTACTGCCTCTGATCTGGAGGACTCACTAAACAGAGAACATCCCTGGTCATCCCTACTGCCTCTGATCTGGAGGACTCACTAAACAGAGAACATCCCTGGTCATCCCTACTGCCTCTGATCTGGAGGACTCACTAAACAGAGAACATCCCTGGTCATCCCTACTGCCTCTGATCTGGAGGACTCACTAAACAGAGAACATCCCTGGTCATCCCTACTGCCTCTGATCTGGAGGACTCACTAAACAGAGAACATCCCTGGTCATCCCTACTGCCTCTGATCTGGGAGGACTCACTAAACAGAGAACATCCCTGGTCATCCCTACTGCCTCTGATCTGGAGGACTCACTAAACAGAGAACATCCCTGGTCATCCCTACTGCCTCTGATCTGGAGGACTCACTAAACAGAGAACATCCCTGGTCATCCCTACTGCCTCTGATCTGGAGGACTCACTAAACAGAGAACATCCCTGGTCATCCCTACTGCCTCTGATCTGGGAGGACTCACTAAACAGAGAACATCCCTGGTCATCCCTACTGCCTCTGATCTGGAGGACTCACTAGAACAGAGAGAACATCCCTGGTCATCCCTACTGCCTCTGATCTGGAGGACTCACTAAACAGAGAACATCCCTGGTCATCCCTACTGCCTCTGATCTGGAGGACTCACTAAACAGAGAACATCCCTGGTCATCCCTACTGCCTCTGATCTGGAGGACTCACTAAACAGAGAACATCCCTGGTCATCCCTACTGCCTCTGATCTGGAGGACTCACTAAACAGAGAACATCCCTGGTCATCCCTACTGCCTCTGATCTGGAGGACTCACTAAACAGAGAACATCCCTGGTCATCCCTACTGCCTCTGATCTGGAGGACTCACTAAACAGAGAACATCCCTGGTCATCCCTACTGCCTCTGATCTGGAGGACTCACTAAACAGAGAACATCCCTGGTCATCCCTACTGCCTCTGATCTGGAGGACTCACTAAACAGAGAACATCCCTGGTCATCCCTACTGCCTCTGATCTGGAGGACTCACTAAACAGAGAACATCCCTGGTCATCCCTACTGCCTCTGATCTGGAGGACTCACTAAACAGAGAACATCCCTGGTCATCCCTACTGCCTCTGATCTGGAGGACTCACTAAACAGAGAACATCCCTGGTCATCCCTACTGCCTCTGATCTGGAGGACTCACTAAACAGAGAACATCCCTGGTCATCCCTACTGCCTCTGATCTGGAGGACTCACTAAACAGAGAACATCCCTGGTCATCCCTACTGCCTCTGATCTGGAGGACTCACTAAACAGAGAACATCCCTGGTCATCCCTACTGCCTCTGATCTGGAGGACTCACTAAACAGAGAACATCCCTGGTCATCCCTACTGCCTCTGATCTGGGAGGACTCACTAAACAGAGAACATCCCTGGTCATCCCTACTGCCTCTGATCTGGAGGACTCACTAAACAGAGAACATCCCTGGTCATCCCTACTGCCTCTGATCTGGAGGACTCACTAAACAGAGAACATCCCTGGTCATCCCTACTGCCTCTGATCTGGAGGACTCACTAAACAGAGAACATCCCTGGTCATCCCTACTGCCTCTGATCTGGAGGACTCACTAAACAGAGAACATCCCTGGTCATCCCTACTGCCTCTGATCTGGAGGACTCACTAAACAGAGAACATCCCTGGTCATCCCTACTGCCTCTGATCTGGAGGACTCACTAAACAGAGAACATCCCTGGTCATCCCTACTGCCTCTGATCTGGAGGACTCACTAAACAGAGAACATCCCTGGTCATCCCTACTGCCTCTGATCTGGAGGACTCACTAAACAGAGAACATCCCTGGTCATCCCTACTGCCTCTGATCTGGAGGACTCACTAAACAGAGAACATCCCTGGTCATCCCTACTGCCTCTGATCTGGAGGACTCACTAAACAGAGAACATCCCTGGTCATCCCTACTGCCTCTGATCTGGAGGACTCACTAAACAGAGAACATCCCTGGTCATCCCTACTGCCTCTGATCTGGAGGACTCACTAAACAGAGAACATCCCTGGTCATCCCTACTGCCTCTGATCTGGAGGACTCACTAAACAGAGAACATCCCTGGTCATCCCTACTGCCTCTGATCTGGAGGACTCACTAAACAGAGAACATCCCTGGTCATCCCTACTGCCTCTGATCTGGAGGACTCACTAAACAGAGAACATCCCTGGTCATCCCTTCTGCCTCTGATCTGGTGGACTCACTAAACAGAGAACATCCCTGGTCATCCCTACTGCCTCTGATCTGGAGGACTCACTAAACAGAGAACATCCCTGGTCATCCCTACTGCCTCTGATCTGGAGGACTCACTAAACAGAGAACATCCCTGGTCATCCCTACTGCCTCTGATCTGGAGGACTCACTAAACAGAGAACATCCCTGGTCATCCCTACTGCCTCTGATCTGGAGGACTCACTAAACAGAGAACATCCCTGGTCATCCCTACTGCCTCTGATCTGGAGGACTCACTAAACAGAGAACATCCCTGGTCATCCCTACTGCCTCTGATCTGGAGGACTCACTAAACAGAGAACATCCCTGGTCATCCCTACTGCCTCTGATCTGGGAGGACTCACTAAACAGAGAACATCCCTGGTCATCCCTACTGCCTCTGATCTGGAGGACTCACTAAACAGAGAACATCCCTGGTCATCCCTACTGCCTCTGATCTGGAGGACTCACTAAACAGAGAACATCCCTGGTCATCCCTACTGCCTCTGATCTGGAGGACTCACTAAACAGAGAACATCCCTGGTCATCCCTACTGCCTCTGATCTGGAGGACTCACTAAACAGAGAACATCCCTGGTCATCCCTACTGCCTCTGATCTGGAGGACTCACTAAACAGAGAACATCCCTGGTCATCCCTACTGCCTCTGATCTGGAGGACTCACTAAACAGAGAACATCCCTGGTCATCCCTACTGCCTCTGATCTGGAGGACTCACTAAACAGAGAACATCCCTGGTCATCCCTACTGCCTCTGATCTGGAGGACTCACTAAACAGAGAACATCCCTGGTCATCCCTACTGCCTCTGATCTGGAGGACTCACTAAACAGAGAACATCCCTGGTCATCCCTACTGCCTCTGATCTGGAGGACTCACTAAACAGAGAACATCCCTGGTCATCCCTACTGCCTCTGATCTGGAGGACTCACTAAACAGAGAACATCCCTGGTCATCCCTACTGCCTCTGATCTGGAGGACTCACTAAACAGAGAACATCCCTGGTCATCCCTACTGCCTCTGATCTGGAGGACTCACTAAACAGAGAACATCCCTGGTCATCCCTACTGCCTCTGATCTGGAGGACTCACTAAACAGAGAACATCCCTGGTCATCCCTACTGCCTCTGATCTGGAGGACTCACTAAACAGAGAACATCCCTGGTCATCCCTACTGCCTCTGATCTGGAGGACTCACTAAACAGAGAACATCCCTGGTCATCCCTACTGCCTCTGATCTGGAGGACTCACTAAACAGAGAACATCCCTGGTCATCCCTACTGCCTCTGATCTGGAGGACTCACTAAACAGAGAACATCCCTGGTCATCCCTACTGCCTCTGATCTGGAGGACTCACTAAACAGAGAACATCCCTGGTCATCCCTACTGCCTCTGATCTGGAGGACTCACTAAACAGAGAACATCCCTGGTCATCCCTACTGCCTCTGATCTGGAGGACTCACTAAACAGAGAACATCCCTGGTCATCCCTACTGCCTCTGATCTGGAGGACTCACTAAACAGAGAACATCCCTGGTCATCCCTACTGCCTCTGATCTGGAGGACTCACTAAACAGAGAACATCCCTGGTCATCCCTACTGCCTCTGATCTGGCGGACTCACTAAACAGAGAACATCCCTGGTCATCCCTACTGCCTCTGATCTGGAGGACTCACTAAACAGAGAACATCCCTGGTCATCCCTACTGCCTCTGATCTGGAGGACTCACTAAACAGAGAACATCCCTGGTCATCCCTACTGCCTCTGATCTGGAGGACTCACTAAACAGAGAACATCCCTGGTCATCCCTACTGCCTCTGATCTGGAGGACTCACTAAACAGAGAACATCCCTGGTCATCCCTACTGCCTCTGATCTGGAGGACTCACTAAACAGAGAACATCCCTGGTCATCCCTACTGCCTCTGATCTGGAGGACTCACTAAACAGAGAACATCCCTGGTCATCCCTACTGCCTCTGATCTGGAGGACTCACTAAACAGAGAACATCCCTGGTCATCCCTACTGCCTCTGATCTGGAGGACTCACTAAACAGAGAACATCCCTGGTCATCCCTACTGCCTCTGATCTGGAGGACTCACTAAACAGAGAACATCCCTGGTCATCCCTACTGCCTCTGATCTGGAGGACTCACTAAACAGAGAACATCCCTGGTCATCCCTACTGCCTCTGATCTGGAGGACTCACTAAACAGAGAACATCCCTGGTCATCCCTACTGCCTCTGATCTGGAGGACTCACTAAACAGAGAACATCCCTGGTCATCCCTACTGCCTCTGATCTGGAGGACTCACTAAACAGAGAACATCCCTGGTCATCCCTACTGCCTCTGATCTGGAGGACTCACTAAACAGAGAACATCCCTGGTCATCCCTACTGCCTCTGATCTGGAGGACTCACTAAACAGAGAACATCCCTGGTCATCCCTACTGCCTCTGATCTGGAGGACTCACTAAACAGAGAACATCCCTGGTCATCCCTACTGCCTCTGATCTGGAGGACTCACTAAACAGAGAACATCCCTGGTCATCCCTACTGCCTCTGATCTGGAGGACTCACTAAACAGAGAACATCCCTGGTCATCCCTACTGCCTCTGATCTGGGAGGACTCACTAAACAGAGAACATCCCTGGTCATCCCTACTGCCTCTGATCTGGAGGACTCACTAAACAGAGAACATCCCTGGTCATCCCTACTGCCTCTGATCTGGAGGACTCACTAAACAGAGAACATCCCTGGTCATCCCTACTGCCTCTGATCTGGAGGACTCACTAAACAGAGAACATCCCTGGTCATCCCTACTGCCTCTGATCTGGAGGACTCACTAAACAGAGAACATCCCTGGTCATCCCTACTGCCTCTGATCTGGAGGACTCACTAAACAGAGAACATCCCTGGTCATCCCTACTGCCTCTGATCTGGAGGACTCACTAAACAGAGAACATCCCTGGTCATCCCTACTGCCTCTGATCTGGAGGACTCACTAAACAGAGAACATCCCTGGTCATCCCTACTGCCTCTGATCTGGAGGACTCACTAAACAGAGAACATCCCTGGTCATCCCTACTGCCTCTGATCTGGAGGACTCACTAAACAGAGAACATCCCTGGTCATCCCTACTGCCTCTGATCTGGGGGACTCACTAAACAGAGAACATCCCTGGTCATCCCTACTGCCTCTGATCTGGAGGACTCACTAAACAGAGAACATCCCTGGTCATCACTACTGTCTCTGATCTGGGGGACTCACTAAACAGAGAACATCCCTGGTCATCCCTACTGTCTCTGATTTGGAGGACTCACTAAACAGAGAACATCCCTGGTCATCCCTACTGCCTCTGATCTGGGGGACTCACTAAACAGAGAACATCCCTGGTCATCCCTACTGCCTCTGATCTGGAGGACTCACTACTGCCTCTGATCTGGAGGACTCACGAAACAGAGAACATCCCTGGTCATCCCTACTGCCTCTGATCTGGTGGACTCACTAAACAGAGAACATCCCTGGTCCTCCCTACTGCCTCTGATCTGGAGGACTCACTAAACAGAGAACATCCCTGGTCATCCCTACTGCCTCTGATCTGGTGGACTCACTAAACAGAGAACATCCCTGGTCATCCCTACTGCCTCTGATCTGGAGGACTCACTAAACAGAGAACATCCCTGGTCATCCCTACTGCCTCTGATCTGGAGGACTCACTAAACAGAGAACATCCCTGGTCATCCCTACTGCCTCTGATCTGGAGGACTCACTAAACAGAGAACATCCCTGGTCATCCCTACTGCCTCTGATCTGGAGGACTCACTAAACAGAGAACATCCCTGGTCATCCCTACTGCCTCTGATCTGGAGGACTCACTAAACAGAGAACATCCCTGGTCATCCCTACTGCCTCTGATCTGGAGGACTCACTAAACAGAGAACATCCCTGGTCATCCCTACTGCCTCTGATCTGGAGGACTCACTAAACAGAGAACATCCCTGGTCATCCCTACTGCCTCTGATCTGGCGGACTCACTAAACAGAGAACATCCCTGGTCATCCCTACTGCCTCTGATCTGGAGGACTCACTAAACAGAGAACATCCCTGGTCATCCCTACTGCCTCTGATCTGGAGGACTCACTAAACAGAGAACATCCCTGGTCATCCCTACTGCCTCTGATCTGGAGGACTCACTAAACAGAGAACATCCCTGGTCATCCCTACTGCCTCTGATCTGGAGGACTCACTAAACAGAGAACATCCCTGGTCATCCCTACTGCCTCTGATCTGGAGGACTCACTAAACAGAGAACATCCCTGGTCATCCCTACTGCCTCTGATCTGGAGGACTCACTAAACAGAGAACATCCCTGGTCATCCCTACTGCCTCTGATCTGGAGGACTCACTAAACAGAGAACATCCCTGGTCATCCCTACTGCCTCTGATCTGGCGGACTCACTAAACAGAGAACATCCCTGGTCATCCCTACTGCCTCTGATCTGGAGGACTCACTAAACAGAGAACATCCCTGGTCATCCCTACTGCCTCTGATCTGGAGGACTCACTAAACAGAGAACATCCCTGGTCATCCCTACTGCCTCTGATCTGGAGGACTCACTAAACAGAGAACATCCCTGGTCATCCCTACTGCCTCTGATCTGGAGGACTCACTAAACAGAGAACATCCCTGGTCATCCCTACTGCCTCTGATCTGGAGGACTCACTAAACAGAGAACATCCCTGGTCATCCCTACTGCCTCTGATCTGGAGGACTCACTAAACAGAGAACATCCCTGGTCATCCCTACTGCCTCTGATCTGGAGGACTCACTAAACAGAGAACATCCCTGGTCATCCCTACTGCCTCTGATCTGGTGGACTCACTAAACAGAGAACATCCCTGGTCATCCCTACTGCCTCTGATCTGGAGGACTCACTAAACAGAGAACATCCCTGGTCATCCCTACTGCCTCTGATCTGGAGGACTCACTAAACAGAGAACATCCCTGGTCATCCCTACTGCCTCTGATCTGGAGGACTCACTAAACAGAGAACATCCCTGGTCATCCCTACTGCCTCTGATCTGGAGGACTCACTAAACAGAGAACATCCCTGGTCATCCCTACTGCCTCTGATCTGGGAGGACTCACTAAACAGAGAACATCCCTGGTCATCCCTACTGCCTCTGATCTGGTGGACTCACTAAACAGAGAACATCCCTGGTCATCCCTACTGCCTCTGATCTGGAGGACTCACTAAACAGAGAACATCCCTGGTCATCCCTACTGCCTCTGATCTGGAGGACTCACTAAACAGAGAACATCCCTGGTCATCCCTACTGCCTCTGATCTGGAGGACTCACTAAACAGAGAACATCCCTGGTCATCCCTACTGCCTCTGATCTGGAGGACTCACTAAACAGAGAACATCCCTGGTCATCCCTACTGCCTCTGATCTGGAGGACTCACTAAACAGAGAACATCCCTGGTCATCCCTACTGCCTCTGATCTGGAGGACTCACTAAACAGAGAACATCCCTGGTCATCCCTACTGCCTCTGATCTGGAGGACTCACTAAACAGAGAACATCCCTGGTCATCCCTACTGCCTCTGATCTGGAGGACTCACTAAACAGAGAACATCCCTGGTCATCCCTACTGCCTCTGATCTGGAGGACTCACTAAACAGAGAACATCCCTGGTCATCCCTACTGCCTCTGATCTGGAGGACTCACTAAACAGAGAACATCCCTGGTCATCCCTACTGCCTCTGATCTGGAGGACTCACTAAACAGAGAACATCCCTGGTCATCCCTACTGCCTCTGATCTGGAGGGACTCACTAAACAGAGAACATCCCTGGTCATCCCTACTGCCTCTGATCTGGAGGACTCACTAAACAGAGAACATCCCTGGTCATCCCTACTGCCTCTGATCTGGAGGACTCACTAAACAGAGAACATCCCTGGTCATCCCTACTGCCTCTGATCTGGAGGACTCACTAAACAGAGAACATCCCTGGTCATCCCTACTGCCTCTGATCTGGAGGACTCACTAAACAGAGAACATCCCTGGTCATCCCTACTGCCTCTGATCTGGAGGACTCACTAAACAGAGAACATCCCTGGTCATCCCTACTGCCTCTGATCTGGAGGACTCACTAAACAGAGAACATCCCTGGTCATCCCTACTGCCTCTGATCTGGAGGACTCACTAAACAGAGAACATCCCTGGTCATCCCTACTGCCTCTGATCTGGAGGACTCACTAAACAGAGAACATCCCTGGTCATCCCTACTGCCTCTGATCTGGTGGACTCATCTGATCTGGAGGACTCACTAAACAGAGAACATCCCTGGTCATCCCTACTGCCTCTGATCTGGAGGACTCACTAAACAGAGAACATCCCTGGTCATCCCTACTGCCTCTGATCTGGAGGACTCACTAAACAGAGAACATCCCTGGTCATCCCTACTGCCTCTGATCTGGAGGACTCACTAAACAGAGAACATCCCTGGTCATCCCTACTGCCTCTGATCTGGAGGACTCACTAAACAGAGAACATCCCTGGTCATCCCTACTGCCTCTGATCTGGAGGGACTCACTAAACAGAGAACATCCCTGGTCATCCCTACTGCCTCTGATCTGGAGGACTCACTAAACAGAGAACATCCCTGGTCATCCCTACTGCCTCTGATCTGGAGGACTCACTAAACAGAGAACATCCCTGGTCATCCCTACTGCCTCTGATCTGGAGGACTCACTAAACAGAGAACATCCCTGGTCATCCCTACTGCCTCTGATCTGGAGGACTCACTAAACAGAGAACATCCCTGGTCATCCCTACTGCCTCTGATCTGGAGGACTCACTAAACAGAGAACATCCCTGGTCATCCCTACTGCCTCTGATCTGGAGGACTCACTAAACAGAGAACATCCCTGGTCATCCCTACTGCCTCTGATCTGGAGGACTCACTAAACAGAGAACATCCCTGGTCATCCCTACTGCCTCTGATCTGGAGGACTCACTAAACAGAGAACATCCCTGGTCATCCCTACTGCCTCTGATCTGGAGGACTCACTAAACAGAGAACATCCCTGGTCATCCCTACTGCCTCTGATCTGGAGGACTCACTAAACAGAGAACATCCCTGGTCATCCCTACTGCCTCTGATCTGGAGGACTCACTAAACAGAGAACATCCCTGGTCATCCCTACTGCCTCTGATCTGGAGGACTCACTAAACAGAGAACATCCCTGGTCATCCCTACTGCCTCTGATCTGGAGGACTCACTAAACAGAGAACATCCCTGGTCATCCCTACTGCCTCTGATCTGGAGGACTCACTAAACAGAGAACATCCCTGGTCATCCCTACTGCCTCTGATCTGGAGGACTCACTAAACAGAGAACATCCCTGGTCATCCCTACTGCCTCTGATCTGGAGGACTCACTAAACAGAGAACATCCCTGGTCATCCCTACTGCCTCTGATCTGGAGGACTCACTAAACAGAGAACATCCCTGGTCATCCCTACTGCCTCTGATCTGGAGGACTCACTAAACAGAGAACATCCCTGGTCATCCCTACTGCCTCTGATCTGGAGGACTCACTAAACAGAGAACATCCCTGGTCATCCCTACTGCCTCTGATCTGGAGGACTCACTAAACAGAGAACATCCCTGGTCATCCCTACTGCCTCTGATCTGGAGGACTCACTAAACAGAGAACATCCCTGGTCATCCCTACTGCCTCTGATCTGGAGGACTCACTAAACAGAGAACATCCCTGGTCATCCCTACTGCCTCTGATCTGGAGGACTCACTAAACAGAGAACATCCCTGGTCATCCCTACTGCCTCTGATCTGGAGGACTCACTAAACAGAGAACATCCCTGGTCATCCCTACTGCCTCTGATCTGGAGGACTCACTAAACAGAGAACATCCCTGGTCATCCCTACTGCGTCTGATCTGGAGGACTCACTAAACAGAGAACATCCCTGGTCATCCCTACTGCCTCTGATCTGGCGGACTCACTAAACAGAGAACATCCCTGGTCATCCCTACTGCCTCTGATCTGGAGGACTCACTAAACAGAGAACATCCCTGGTCATCTCTACTGCCTCTGATCTGGAGGACTCACTAAACAGAGAACATCCCTGGTCATCTCTACTGCCTCTGATCTGGAGGACTCACTAAACAGAGAACATCCCTGGTCATCCCTACTTCCTCTAATCTGGCGGACTCACTAAACAGAGAACATCCCTGGTCATCCCTACTGCCTCTGACCTGGAGGACTCACAAAACAGAGAACATCCGTGGTCGTCCCTACTGCCTCTGATCTGGCGGACTCACTAAACAGAGAACATCCCTGGTCATCTCTACTGCCTCTGATCTGGAGGACTCACTAAACAGAGAACATCCCTGGTCATCCCTACTGCCTCTGATCTGGAGGACTCACTAAACAGAGAACATCCCTGGTCATCCCTACTGCCTCTGATCTGGGAGGGACTCACTAAACAGAGAACATCCCTGGTCATCCCTACTGCCTCTGATCTGGAGGACTCACTAAACAGAGAACATCCCTGGTCATCCCTACTGCCTCTGATCTGGAGGACTCACTAAACAGAGAACATCCCTGGTCATCCCTACTGCCTCTGATCTGGAGGGACTCACTAAACAGAGAACATCCCTGGTCATCCCTACTGCCTCTGATCTGGAGGACTCACTAAACAGAGAACATCCCTGGTCATCCCTACTGCCTCTGATCTGGAGGACTCACTAAACAGAGAACATCCCTGGTCATCCCTACTGCCTCTGATCTGGAGGACTCACTAAACAGAGAACATCCCTGGTCATCCCTACTGCCTCTGATCTGGGAGGACTCACTAAACAGAGAACATCCCTGGTCATCCCTACTGCCTCTGATCTGGAGGACTCACTAAACAGAGAACATCCCTGGTCATCCCTACTGCCTCTGATCTGGAGGACTCACTAAACAGAGAACATCCCTGGTCATCCCTACTGCCTCTGATCTGGAGGACTCACTAAACAGAGAACATCCCTGGTCATCCCTACTGCCTCTGATCTGGAGGACTCACTAAACAGAGAACATCCCTGGTCATCCCTACTGCCTCTGATCTGGAGGACTCACTAAACAGAGAACATCCCTGGTCATCCCTACTGCCTCTGATCTGGAGGACTCACTAAACAGAGAACATCCCTGGTCATCCCTACTGCCTCTGATCTGGAGGACTCACTAAACAGAGAACATCCCTGGTCATCCCTACTGCCTCTGATCTGGTGGACTCACTAAACAGAGAACATCCCTGGTCATCCCTACTGCCTCTGATCTGGAGGACTCACTAAACAGAGAACATCCCTGGTCATCCCTACTGCCTCTGATCTGGAGGACTCACTAAACAGAGAACATCCCTGGTCATCCCTACTGCCTCTGATCTGGAGGACTCACTAAACAGAGAACATCCCTGGTCATCCCTACTGCCTCTGATCTGGAGGACTCACTAAACAGAGAACATCCCTGGTCATCCCTACTGCCTCTGATCTGGAGGACTCACTAAACAGAGAACATCCCTGGTCATCCCTACTGCCTCTGATCTGGAGGACTCACTAAACAGAGAACATCCCTGGTCATCCCTACTGCCTCTGATCTGGAGGACTCACTAAACAGAGAACATCCCTGGTCATCCCTACTGCCTCTGATCTGGAGGACTCACTAAACAGAGAACATCCCTGGTCATCCCTACTGCCTCTGATCTGGAGGACTCACTAAACAGAGAACATCCCTGGTCATCCCTACTGCCTCTGATCTGGAGGACTCACTAAACAGAGAACATCCCTGGTCATCCCTACTGCCTCTGATCTGGAGGACTCACTAAACAGAGAACATCCCTGGTCATCCCTACTGCCTCTGATCTGGAGGACTCACTAAACAGAGAACATCCCTGGTCATCCCTACTGCCTCTGATCTGGAGGACTCACTAAACAGAGAACATCCCTGGTCATCCCTACTGCCTCTGATCTGGAGGACTCACTAAACAGAGAACATCCCTGGTCATCCCTACTGCCTCTGATCTGGAGGACTCACTAAACAGAGAACATCCCTGGTCATCCCTACTGCCTCTGATCTGGAGGACTCACTAAACAGAGAACATCCCTGGTCATCCCTACTGCCTCTGATCTGGAGGACTCACTAAACAGAGAACATCCCTGGTCATCCCTACTGCCTCTGATCTGGAGGACTCACTAAACAGAGAACATCCCTGGTCATCCCTACTGCCTCTGATCTGGAGGACTCACTAAACAGAGAACATCCCTGGTCATCCCTACTGCCTCTGATCTGGAGGACTCACTAAACAGAGAACATCCCTGGTCATCCCTACTGCCTCTGATCTGGAGGACTCACTAAACAGAGAACATCCCTGGTCATCCCTACTGCCTCTGATCTGGAGGACTCACTACTGCCTCTGATCTGGTGGACTCACTAAACAGAGAACATCCCTGGTCCTCCCTACTGCCTCTGATCTGGAGGACTCACTAAACAGAGAACATCCCTGGTCATCCCTACTGCCTCTGATCTGGAGGACTCACTAAACAGAGAACATCCCTGGTCATCCCTACTGCCTCTGATCTGGAGGACTCACTAAACAGAGAACATCCCTGGTCATCCCTACTGCCTCTGATCTGGAGGACTCACTAAACAGAGAACATCCCTGGTCATCCCTACTGCCTCTGATCTGGAGGACTCACTAAACAGAGAACATCCCTGGTCATCCCTACTGCCTCTGATCTGGAGGACTCACTAAACAGAGAACATCCCTGGTCATCCCTACTGCCTCTGATCTGGAGGACTCACTAAACAGAGAACATCCCTGGTCATCCCTACTGCCTCTGATCTGGAGGACTCACTAAACAGAGAACATCCCTGGTCATCCCTACTGCCTCTGATCTGGAGGACTCACTAAACAGAGAACATCCCTGGTCATCCCTACTGCCTCTGATCTGGAGGACTCACTAAACAGAGAACATCCCTGGTCATCCCTACTGCCTCTGATCTGGAGGACTCACTAAACAGAGAACATCCCTGGTCATCCCTACTGCCTCTGATCTGGAGGACTCACTAAACAGAGAACATCCCTGGTCATCCCTACTGCCTCTGATCTGGAGGACTCACTAAACAGAGAACATCCCTGGTCATCCCTACTGCCTCTGATCTGGAGGACTCACTAAACAGAGAACATCCCTGGTCATCCCTACTGCCTCTGATCTGGAGGACTCACTAAACAGAGAACATCCCTGGTCATCCCTACTGCCTCTGATCTGGAGGACTCACTAAACAGAGAACATCCCTGGTCATCCCTACTGCCTCTGATCTGGAGGACTCACTAAACAGAGAACATCCCTGGTCATCCCTACTGCCTCTGATCTGGAGGACTCACTAAACAGAGAACATCCCTGGTCATCCCTACTGCCTCTGATCTGGAGGACTCACTAAACAGAGAACATCCCTGGTCATCCCTACTGCCTCTGATCTGGTGGACTCACTAAACAGAGAACATCCCTGGTCATCCCTACTGCCTCTGATCTGGAGGACTCACTAAACAGAGAACATCCCTGGTCATCCCTACTGCCTCTGATCTGGTGGACTCACTAAACAGAGAACATCCCTGGTCATCCCTACTGCCTCTGATCTGGAGGACTCACTAAACAGAGAACATCCCTGGTCATCCCTACTGCCTCTGATCTGGAGGACTCACTAAACAGAGAACATCCCTGGTCATCCCTACTGCCTCTGATCTGGAGGACTCACTAAACAGAGAACATCCCTGGTCATCCCTACTGCCTCTGATCTGGAGGACTCACTAAACAGAGAACATCCCTGGTCATCCCTACTGCCTCTGATCTGGAGGACTCACTAAACAGAGAACATCCCTGGTCATCCCTACTGCCTCTGATCTGGAGGACTCACTAAACAGAGAACATCCCTGGTCATCCCTACTGCCTCTGATCTGGAGGACTCACTAAACAGAGAACATCCCTGGTCATCCCTACTGCCTCTGATCTGGAGGACTCACTAAACAGAGAACATCCCTGGTCATCCCTACTGCCTCTGATCTGGAGGACTCACTAAACAGAGAACATCCCTGGTCATCCCTACTGCCTCTGATCTGGAGGACTCACTAAACAGAGAACATCCCTGGTCATCCCTACTGCCTCTGATCTGGAGGACTCACTAAACAGAGAACATCCCTGGTCATCCCTACTGCCTCTGATCTGGAGGACTCACTAAACAGAGAACATCCCTGGTCATCCCTACTGCCTCTGATCTGGAGGACTCACTAAACAGAGAACATCCCTGGTCATCCCTACTGCCTCTGATCTGGAGGACTCACTAAACAGAGAACATCCCTGGTCATCCCTACTGCCTCTGATCTGGAGGACTCACTAAACAGAGAACATCCCTGGTCATCCCTACTGCCTCTGATCTGGAGGACTCACTAAACAGAGAACATCCCTGGTCATCCCTACTGCCTCTGATCTGGAGGACTCACTAAACAGAGAACATCCCTGGTCATCCCTACTGCCTCTGATCTGGAGGACTCACTAAACAGAGAACATCCCTGGTCATCCCTACTGCCTCTGATCTGGAGGACTCACTAAACAGAGAACATCCCTGGTCATCCCTACTGCCTCTGATCTGGAGGACTCACTAAACAGAGAACATCCCTGGTCATCCCTACTGCCTCTGATCTGGAGGACTCACTAAACAGAGAACATCCCTGGTCATCCCTACTGCCTCTGATCTGGAGGACTCACTAAACAGAGAACATCCCTGGTCATCCCTACTGCCTCTGATCTGGAGGACTCACTAAACAGAGAACATCCCTGGTCATCCCTACTGCCTCTGATCTGGAGGACTCACTAAACAGAGAACATCCCTGGTCATCCCTACTGCCTCTGATCTGGAGGACTCACTAAACAGAGAACATCCCTGGTCATCCCTACTGCCTCTGATCTGGAGGACTCACTAAACAGAGAACATCCCTGGTCATCCCTACTGCCTCTGATCTGGAGGACTCACTAAACAGAGAACATCCCTGGTCATCCCTACTGCCTCTGATCTGGAGGACTCACTAAACAGAGAACATCCCTGGTCATCCCTACTGCCTCTGATCTGGAGGACTCACTAAACAGAGAACATCCCTGGTCATCCCTACTGCCTCTGATCTGGAGGACTCACTAAACAGAGAACATCCCTGGTCATCCCTACTGCCTCTGATCTGGAGGACTCTACTGCCTCTGATCTGGAGGACTCACTAAACAGAGAACATCCCTGGTCATCCCTACTGCCTCTGATCTGGAGGACTCACTAAACAGAGAACATCCCTGGTCATCCCTACTGCCTCTGATCTGGAGGACTCACTAAACAGAGAACATCCCTGGTCATCCCTACTGCCTCTGATCTGGAGGACTCACTAAACAGAGAACATCCCTGGTCATCCCTACTGCCTCTGATCTGGAGGACTCACTAAACAGAGAACATCCCTGGTCATCCCTACTTGCCTCTGATCTGGAGGACTCACTAAACAGAGAACATCCCTGGTCATCCCTACTGCCTCTGATCTGGAGGACTCACTAAACAGAGAACATCCCTGGTCATCCCTACTGCCTCTGATCTGGAGGACTCACTAAACAGAGAACATCCCTGGTCATCCCTACTGCCTCTGATCTGGAGGACTCACTAAACAGAGAACATCCCTGGTCATCCCTACTGCCTCTGATCTGGCGGACTCACTAAACAGAGAACATCCCTGGTCTTCCCTACTGCCTATGACCTGGAGGACTCACTAAACAGAGAACATCCCTGGTGATCCCTGCTGCCTCTGATCTGGCGGACTCACTAAACAGAGAACATCCCTGGTCATCCCTACTGCCTATGACCTGGAGGACTCACTAAACAGAGAACATCCCTGGTGATCTCTGCTGCCTCTGATCTGGAGGGCTCACTAAACAGAGAACATCCCTGGTCATCCCTACTTCCTCTGATCTGGCGGACTCACTAAACAGAGAACATCCCTGGTCATCCCTACTGCCTCTGATCTGGAGGACTCACTAAACAGAGAACATCCCTGGTCATCCCTACTGCCTCTGATCTGGAGGACTCACTAAACAGAGAACATCCCTGGTCATCCCTACTGCCTCTGATCTGGAGGACTCACTAAACAGAGAACATCCCTGGTCATCCCTACTGCCTCTGATCTGGAGGACTCACTAAACAGAGAACATCCCTGGTCATCCCTACTGCCTCTGATCTGGAGGACTCACTAAACAGAGAACATCCCTGGTCATCCCTACTGCCTCTGATCTGGAGGACTCACTAAACAGAGAACATCCCTGGTCATCCCTACTGCCTCTGATCTGGAGGACTCACTAAACAGAGAACATCCCTGGTCATCCCTACTGCCTCTGATCTGGAGGACTCACTAAACAGAGAACATCCCTGGTCATCCCTACTGCCTCTGATCTGGAGGACTCACTAAACAGAGAACATCCCTGGTCATCCCTACTGCCTCTGATCTGGAGGACTCACTAAACAGAGAACATCCCTGGTCATCCCTACTGCCTCTGATCTGGAGGACTCACTAAACAGAGAACATCCCTGGTCATCCCTACTGCCTCTGATCTGGAGGACTCACTAAACAGAGAACATCCCTGGTCATCCCTACTGCCTCTGATCTGGAGGACTCACTAAACAGAGAACATCCCTGGTCATCCCTACTGCCTCTGATCTGGAGGACTCACTAAACAGAGAACATCCCTGGTCATCCCTACTGCCTCTGATCTGGAGGACTCACTAAACAGAGAACATCCCTGGTCATCCCTACTGCCTCTGATCTGGAGGACTCACTAAACAGAGAACATCCCTGGTCATCCCTACTGCCTCTGATCTGGAGGACTCACTAAACAGAGAACATCCCTGGTCATCCCTACTGCCTCTGATCTGGCGGACTCACTAAACAGAGAACATCCCTGGTCATCCCTACTGCCTCTGATCTGGAGGACTCACTAAACAGAGAACATCCCTGGTCATCCCTACTGCCTCTGATCTGGAGGACTCACTAAACAGAGAACATCCCTGGTCATCCCTACTGCCTCTGATCTGGAGGACTCACTAAACAGAGAACATCCCTGGTCATCCCTACTGCCTCTGATCTGGAGGACTCACTAAACAGAGAACATCCCTGGTCATCCCTACTGCCTCTGATCTGGAGGACTCACTAAACAGAGAACATCCCTGGTCATCCCTACTGCCTCTGATCTGCAGGACTCACTAAACAGAGAACATCCCTGGTCATCCCTACTGCCTCTGATCTGGAGGACTCACTAAACAGAGAACATCCCTGGTCATCCCTACTGCCTCTGATCTGGAGGACTCACTAAACAGAGAACATCCCTGGTCATCCCTACTGCCTCTGATCTGGAGGACTCACTAAACAGAGAACATCCCTGGTCATCCCTTCTGCCTCTGATCTGGTGGACTCACTAAACAGAGAACATCCCTGGTCATCCCTACTGCCTCTGATCTAGCGGACTCACTAAACAGAGAACATCCCTGGTCATCCCTACTGCCTCTGATCTGGAGGACTCACTAAACAGAGAACATCCCTGGTCATCCCTACTGCCTCTGATCTGGTGGATTCACTAAACAGAGAACATCCCTGGTCATCCCTACTGCCTCTGATCTGGAGGACTCACTAAACAGAGAACATCCCTGGTCATCCCTACTGCCTCTGATCTGCAGGACTCACTAAACAGAGAACATCCCTGGTCATCTCTACTGCCTCTGATCTGCAGGACTCACTAAACAGAGAACATCCCTGGTCATCCCTACTGCCTCTGATCTGGAGGACTCACTAAACAGAGAACATCCCTGGTCATCCCTACTGTCTCTGATTTGGAGGACTCACTAAACAGAGAACATCCCTGGTCATCCCTACTGCCTCTGATCTGGCACACTCACTAAACAGAGAACATCCCTGGTCATCCCTACTGCCTCTGATCTGGTGGACTCACTAAACAGAGAACATCCCTGGTCATCCCTACTGCCTCTGATCTGGAGGACTCACTACTGCCTCTGATCTGGAGGACTCACTAAACAGAGAACATCCCTGGTCATCCCTACTGCCTCTGATCTGGAGGACTCACTAAACAGAGAACATCCCTGGTCATCCCTACTGCCTCTGATCTGGAGGACTCACTAAACAGAGAACATCCCTGGTCATCCCTACTGCCTCTGATCTGGAGGACTCACTAAACAGAGAACATCCCTGGTCATCCCTACTGCCTCTGATCTGGAGGACTCACTAAACAGAGAACATCCCTGGTCATCCCTACTGCCTCTGATCTGGAGGACTCACTAAACAGAGAACATCCCTGGTCATCCCTACTGCCTCTGATCTGGAGGACTCACTAAACAGAGAACATCCCTGGTCATCCCTACTGCCTCTGATCTGGAGGACTCACTAAACAGAGAACATCCCTGGTCATCCCTACTGCCTCTGATCTGGTGGACTCACTAAACAGAGAACATCCCTGGTCATCCCTACTGCCTCTGATCTGGTGGACTCACTAAACAGAGAACATCCCTGGTCATCCCTACTGCCTCTGATCTGGAGGACTCACTAAACAGAGAACATCCCTGGTCATCCCTACTGCCTCTGACCTGGAGGACTCACTAAACAGAGAACATCCCTGGTCATCCCTACTGCCTCTGACCTGGAGGACTCACTAAACAGAGAACATCCCTGGTCATCCCTACTGCCTCTGATCTGGCGGACTCACTAAACAGAGAACATCCCTGGTCATCCCTACTGCCTCTGATCTGGAGGACTCACTAAACAGAGAACATCCCTGGTCATCCCTACTGCCTCTGATCTGGAGGACTCACTAAACAGAGAACATCCCTGGTCATCCCTACTGCCTCTGATCTGGAGGACTCACTAAACAGAGAACATCCCTGGTCATCCCTACTGCCTCTGATCTGGAGGACTCACTAAACAGAGAACATCCCTGGTCATCCCTCTACTGCCTCTGATCTGGAGGGACTCACTAAACAGAGAACATCCCTGGTCATCCCTACTGCCTCTGATCTGGAGGACTCACTAAACAGAGAACATCCCTGGTCATCCCTACTGCCTCTGATCTGGAGGACTCACTAAACAGAGAACATCCCTGGTCATCCCTACTGCCTCTGATCTGGAGGACTCACTAAACAGAGAACATCCCTGGTCATCCCTACTGCCTCTGATCTGGAGGACTCACTAAACAGAGAACATCCCTGGTCATCCCTACTGCCTCTGATCTGGAGGACTCACTAAACAGAGAACATCCCTGGTCATCCCTACTGCCTCTGATCTGGAGGACTCACTAAACAGAGAACATCCCTGGTCATCCCTACTGCCTCTGATCTGGAGGACTCACTAAACAGAGAACATCCCTGGTCATCCCTACTGCCTCTGATCTGGAGGACTCACTAAACAGAGAACATCCCTGGTCATCCCTACTGCCTCTGATCTGGAGGACTCACTAAACAGAGAACATCCCTGGTCATCCCTACTGCCTCTGATCTGGAGGACTCACTAAACAGAGAACATCCCTGGTCATCCCTACTGCCTCTGATCTGGAGGACTCACTAAACAGAGAACATCCCTGGTCATCCCTACTGCCTCTGATCTGGAGGACTCACTAAACAGAGAACATCCCTGGTCATCCCTACTGCCTCTGATCTGGTGGACTCACTAAACAGAGAACATCCCTGGTCATCCCTACTGCCTCTGATCTGGAGGACTCACTAAACAGAGAACATCCCTGGTCATCCCTACTGCCTCTGATCTGGAGGACTCACTAAACAGAGAACATCCCTGGTCATCCCTACTGCCTCTGATCTGGAGGACTCACTAAACAGAGAACATCCCTGGTCATCCCTACTGCCTCTGATCTGGCGGACTCACTAAACAGAGAACATCCCTGGTCATCCCTACTGCCTCTGATCTGGAGGACTCACTAAACAGAGAACATCCCTGGTCATCCCTACTGCCTCTGATCTGGAGGACTCACTAAACAGAGAACATCCCTGGTCATCCCTACTGCCTCTGATCTGGAGGACTCACTAAACAGAGAACATCCCTGGTCATCCCTACTGCCTCTGATCTGGAGGACTCACTAAACAGAGAACATCCCTGGTCATCCCTACTGCCTCTGATCTGGAGGACTCACTAAACAGAGAACATCCCTGGTCATCCCTACTGCCTCTGATCTGGTGGACTCACTAAACAGAGAACATCCCTGGTCATCCCTACTGCCTCTGATCTGGAGGACTCACTAAACAGAGAACATCCCTGGTCATCCCTACTGCCTCTGATCTGGAGGACTCACTAAACAGAGAACATCCCTGGTCATCCCTACTGCCTCTGATCTGGCGGACTCACTAAACAGAGAACATCCCTGGTCATCCCTACTGCCTCTGATCTGGAGGACTCACTAAACAGAGAACATCCCTGGTCATCCCTACTGCCTCTGATCTGGAGGACTCACTAAACAGAGAACATCCCTGGTCATCCCTACTGCCTCTGATCTGGAGGACTCACTAAACAGAGAACATCCCTGGTCATCCCTACTGCCTCTGATCTGGAGGACTCACTAAACAGAGAACATCCCTGGTCATCCCTACTGCCTCTGATCTGGAGGACTCACTAAACAGAGAACATCCCTGGTCATCCCTACTGCCTCTGATCTGGCGGACTCACTAAACAGAGAACATCCCTGGTCATCCCTACTGCCTCTGATCTGGCGGACTCACTAAACAGAGAACATCCCTGGTCATCCCTACTGCCTCTGATCTGGAGGACTCACTAAACAGAGAACATCCCTGGTCATCCCTACTGCCTCTGATCTGGAGGACTCACTAAACAGAGAACATCCCTGGTCATCCCTACTGCCTCTGATCTGGAGGACTCACTAAACAGAGAACATCCCTGGTCATCCCTACTGCCTCTGATCTGGAGGACTCACTAAACAGAGAACATCCCTGGTCATCCCTACTGCCTCTGATCTGGAGGACTCACTAAACAGAGAACATCCCTGGTCATCCCTACTGCCTCTGATCTGGAGGACTCACTAAACAGAGAACATCCCTGGTCATCCCTACTGCCTCTGATCTGGAGGACTCACTAAACAGAGAACATCCCTGGTCATCCCTACTGCCTCTGATCTGGAGGACTCACTAAACAGAGAACATCCCTGGTCATCCCTACTGCCTCTGATCTGGGAGGGACTCACTAAACAGAGAACATCCCTGGTCATCCCTACTGCCTCTGATCTGGAGGACTCACTAAACAGAGAACATCCCTGGTCATCCCTACTGCCTCTGATCTGGCGGACTCACTAAACAGAGAACATCCCTGGTCATCCCTACTGCCTCTGATCTGGCAGGACTCACTAAACAGAGAACATCCCTGGTCATCCCTACTGCCTCTGATCTGGAGGACTCACTAAACAGAGAACATCCCTGGTCATCCCTACTGCCTCTGATCTGGAGGACTCACTAAACAGAGAACATCCCTGGTCATCCCTACTGCCTCTGATCTGGAGGACTCACTAAACAGAGAACATCCCTGGTCATCCCTACTGCCTCTGATCTGGAGGACTCACTAAACAGAGAACATCCCTGGTCATCCCTACTGCCTCTGATCTGGAGGACTCACTAAACAGAGAACATCCCTGGTCATCCCTACTGCCTCTGATCTGGAGGACTCACTAAACAGAGAACATCCCTGGTCATCCCTACTGCCTCTGATCTGGTGGACTCACTAAACAGAGAACATCCCTGGTCATCCCTACTGCCTCTGATCTGGAGGACTCACTAAACAGAGAACATCCCTGGTCATCCCTACTGCCTCTGATCTGGAGGACTCACTAAACAGAGAACATCCCTGGTCATCCCTACTGCCTCTGATCTGGAGGACTCACTAAACAGAGAACATCCCTGGTCATCTCTACTGCCTCTGATCTGGAGGACTCACTAAACAGAGAACATCCCTGGTCATCCCTACTGCCTCTGATCTGGAGGACTCACTAAACAGAGAACATCCCTGGTCATCCCTACTGCCTCTGATCTGGAGGACTCACTAAACAGAGAACATCCCTGGTCATCCCTACTGCCTCTGATCTGGAGGACTCACTAAACAGAGAACGTCCCTGGTCATCCCTACTGCCTCTGATCTGGAGGACTCACTAAACAGAGAACATCCCTGGTCATCCCTACTGCCTCTGATCTGGAGGACTCACTAAACAGAGAACATCCCTGGTCATCCCTACTGCCTCTGATCTGGTGGACTCACTAAACAGAGAACATCCCTGGTCATCCCTACTGCCTCTGATCTAGCGGACTCACTAAACAGAGAACATCCCTGGTCATCCCTACTGCCTCTGATCTAGCGGACTCACTAAACAGAGAACATCCCTGGTCATCCCTACTGCCTCTGATCTGGCGGACTCACTAAACAGAGAACATCCCTGGTCATCCCTACTGCCTCTGATCTGGAGGACTCACTAAACAGAGAACATCCCTGGTCATCCCTACTGCCTCTGATCTGGAGGACTCACTAAACAGAGAACATCCCTGGTCATCCCTACTGCCTCTGATCTGGAGGACTCACTAAACAGAGAACATCCCTGGTCATCCCTACTGCCTCTGATCTGGAGGGACTCACTAAACAGAGAACATCCCTGGTCATCCCTACTGCCTCTGATCTGGAGGACTCACTAAACAGAGAACATCCCTGGTCATCCCTACTGCCTCTGATCTGGAGGACTCACTAAACAGAGAACATCCCTGGTCATCCCTACTGCCTCTGATCTGGAGGACTCACTAAACAGAGAACATCCCTGGTCATCCCTACTGCCTCTGATCTGGCAGGACTCACTAAACAGAGAACATCCCTGGTCATCCCTACTGCCTCTGATCTGGAGGACTCACTAAACAGAGAACATCCCTGGTCATCCCTACTGCCTCTGATCTGGAGGACTCACTAAACAGAGAACATCCCTGGTCATCCCTACTGCCTCTGATCTGGGAGGGACTCACTAAACAGAGAACATCCCTGGTCATCCCTACTGCCTCTGATCTGGAGGACTCACTAAACAGAGAACATCCCTGGTCATCCCTACTGCCTCTGATCTGGAGGACTCACTAAACAGAGAACATCCCTGGTCATCCCTACTGCCTCTGATCTGGGAGGGACTCACTAAACAGAGAACATCCCTGGTCATCCCTACTGCCTCTGATCTGGAGGACTCACTAAACAGAGAACATCCCTGGTCATCCCTACTGCCTCTGATCTGGAGGACTCACTAAACAGAGAACATCCCTGGTCATCCCTACTGCCTCTGATCTGGAGGACTCACTAAACAGAGAACATCCCTGGTCATCCCTACTGCCTCTGATCTGGTGGACTCACTAAACAGAGAACATCCCTGGTCATCCCTACTGCCTCTGATCTGGAGGACTCACTAAACAGAGAACATCCCTGGTCATCCCTACTGCCTCTGATCTGGAGGACTCACTAAACAGAGAACATCCCTGGTCATCCCTACTGCCTCTGATCTGGAGGACTCACTAAACAGAGAACATCCCTGGTCATCCCTACTGCCTCTGATCTGGCGGACTCACTAAACAGAGAACATCCCTGGTCATCCCTACTGCCTCTGATCTGGAGGACTCACTAAACAGAGAACATCCCTGGTCATCCCTACTGCCTCTGATCTGGAGGACTCACTAAACAGAGAACATCCCTGGTCATCCCTACTGCCTCTGATCTGGAGGACTCACTAAACAGAGAACATCCCTGGTCATCCCTACTGCCTCTGATCTGGAGGACTCACTAAACAGAGAACATCCCTGGTCATCCCTACTGCCTCTGATCTGGAGGACTCACTAAACAGAGAACATCCCTGGTCATCCCTACTGCCTCTGATCTGGTGGACTCACTAAACAGAGAACATCCCTGGTCATCCCTACTGCCTCTGATCTGGAGGACTCACTAAACAGAGAACATCCCTGGTCATCCCTACTGCCTCTGATCTGGAGGACTCACTAAACAGAGAACATCCCTGGTCATCCCTACTGCCTCTGATCTGGCGGACTCACTAAACAGAGAACATCCCTGGTCATCCCTACTGCCTCTGATCTGGAGGACTCACTAAACAGAGAACATCCCTGGTCATCCCTACTGCCTCTGATCTGGAGGACTCACTAAACAGAGAACATCCCTGGTCATCCCTACTGCCTCTGATCTGGGAGGGACTCACTAAACAGAGAACATCCCTGGTCATCCCTACTGCCTCTGATCTGGAGGACTCACTAAACAGAGAACATCCCTGGTCATCCCTACTGCCTCTGATCTGGCAGGACTCACTAAACAGAGAACATCCCTGGTCATCCCTACTGCCTCTGATCTGGCGGACTCACTAAACAGAGAACATCCCTGGTCATCTCTACTGCCTCTGATCTGGAGGACTCACTAAACAGAGAACATCCCTGGTCATCCCTACTGCCTCTGATCTGGAGGACTCACTAAACAGAGAACATCCCTGGTCATCCCTACTGCCTCTGATCTGGGAGGACTCACTAAACAGAGAACATCCCTGGTCATCCCTACTGCCTCTGATCTGGAGGACTCACTAAACAGAGAACATCCCTGGTCATCCCTACTGCCTCTGATCTGGAGGGACTCACTAAACAGAGAACATCCCTGGTCATCCCTACTGCCTCTGATCTGGAGGACTCACTAAACAGAGAACATCCCTGGTCATCCCTACTGCCTCTGATCTGGAGGACTCACTAAACAGAGAACATCCCTGGTCATCCCTACTGCCTCTGATCTGGAGGACTCACTAAACAGAGAACATCCCTGGTCATCCCTACTGCCTCTGATCTGGAGGACTCACTAAACAGAGAACATCCCTGGTCATCCCTACTGCCTCTGATCTGGAGGACTCACTAAACAGAGAACATCCCTGGTCATCCCTACTGCCTCTGATCTGGAGGACTCACTAAACAGAGAACATCCCTGGTCATCCCTACTGCCTCTGATCTGGAGGACTCACTAAACAGAGAACATCCCTGGTCATCCCTACTGCCTCTGATCTGGAGGACTCACTAAACAGAGAACATCCCTGGTCATCCCTACTGCCTCTGATCTGGAGGACTCACTAAACAGAGAACATCCCTGGTCATCCCTACTGCCTCTGATCTGGAGGACTCACTAAACAGAGAACATCCCTGGTCATCCCTACTGCCTCTGATCTGGAGGACTCACTAAACAGAGAACATCCCTGGTCATCCCTACTGCCTCTGATCTGGAGGACTCACTAAACAGAGAACATCCCTGGTCATCCCTACTGCCTCTGATCTGGACTCACTGCCTCTGATCTGGGGGACTCACTAAACAGAGAACATCCCTGGTCATCCCTACTGCCTCTGATCTGGAGGACTCACTAAACAGAGAACATCCCTGGTCATCCCTACTGCCTCTGATCTGGAGGACTCACTAAACAGAGAACATCCCTGGTCATCCCTACTGCCTCTGATCTGGAGGACTCACTAAACAGAGAACATCCCTGGTCATCCCTACTGCCTCTGATCTGGAGGACTCACTAAACAGAGAACATCCCTGGTCATCCCTACTGCCTCTGATCTGGTGGACTCACTAAACAGAGAACATCCCTGGTCATCCCTACTGCCTCTGATCTGGAGGACTCACTACACAGAGAACATACCTGGTCATCCCTACTGCCTCTGATCTGGAGGACTCACTAAACAGAGAACATCCCTGGTCATCCCTACTGCCTCTGATCTGGAGGACTCACTAAACAGAGAACATCCCTGGTCATCCCTACTGCCTCTGATCTGGCGGACTCACTAAACAGAGAACATCCCTGGTCATCCCTACTGCCTATGACCTGGAGGACTCACTAAACAGAGAACATCCCTGGTGATCTCTGCTGCCTCTGATCTGGAGGACTCACTAAACAGAGAACATCCCTGGTCATCCCTACTGCCTCTGATCTGGCGGACTCACTAAACAGAGAACATCCCTGGTCATCCCTACTGCCTCTGATCTGGCGGACTCACTAAACAGAGAACATCCCTGGTCATCCCTACTGCCTCTGATCTGGCGGACTCACTAAACAGAGAACATCCCTGGTCATCCCTACTGCCTCTGATCTGGAGGACTCACTAAACAGAGAACATCCCTGGTCATCCCTACTGCCTCTGATCTGGAGGACTCACTAAACAGAGAACATCCCTGGTCATCCCTACTGCCTCTGATCTGGAGGACTCACTAAACAGAGAACATCCCTGGTCATCCCTACTGCCTCTGATCTGGAGGACTCACTAAACAGAGAACATCCCTGGTCATCCCTACTGCCTCTGATCTGGAGGACTCACTAAACAGAGAACATCCCTGGTCATCCCTACTGCCTCTGATCTGGAGGGACTCACTAAACAGAGAACATCCCTGGTCATCCCTACTGCCTCTGATCTGGAGGACTCACTAAACAGAGAACATCCCTGGTCATCCCTACTGCCTCTGATCTGGAGGACTCACTAAACAGAGAACATCCCTGGTCATCCCTACTGCCTCTGATCTGGAGGACTCACTAAACAGAGAACATCCCTGGTCATCCCTACTGCCTCTGATCTGGAGGACTCACTAAACAGAGAACATCCCTGGTCATCCCTACTGCCTCTGATCTGGAGGACTCACTAAACAGAGAACATCCCTGGTCATCCCTACTGCCTCTGATCTGGAGGACTCACTAAACAGAGAACATCCCTGGTCATCCCTACTGCCTCTGATCTGGTGGACTCACTAAACAGAGAACATCCCTGGTCATCCCTACTGCCTCTGATCTGGAGGACTCACTAAACAGAGAACATCCCTGGTCATCCCTACTGCCTCTGATCTGGAGGACTCACTAAACAGAGAACATCCCTGGTCATCCCTACTGCCTCTGATCTGGTGGACTCACTAAACAGAGAACATCCCTGGTCATCCCTACTGCCTCTGATCTGGAGGACTCACTAAACAGAGAACATCCCTGGTCATCCCTACTGCCTCTGATCTGGAGGACTCACTAAACAGAGAACATCCCTGGTCATCCCTACTGCCTCTGATCTGGAGGACTCACTAAACAGAGAACATCCCTGGTCATCCCTACTGCCTCTGATCTGGAGGACTCACTAAACAGAGAACATCCCTGGTCATCCCTACTGCCTCTGATCTGGAGGACTCACTAAACAGAGAACATCCCTGGTCATCCCTACTGCCTCTGATCTGGAGGGACTCACTAAACAGAGAACATCCCTGGTCATCCCTACTGCCTCTGATCTGGAGGACTCACTAAACAGAGAACATCCCTGGTCATCCCTACTGCCTCTGATCTGGAGGACTCACTAAACAGAGAACATCCCTGGTCATCCCTACTGCCTCTGATCTGGAGGACTCACTAAACAGAGAACATCCCTGGTCATCCCTACTGCCTCTGATCTGGAGGACTCACTAAACAGAGAACATCCCTGGTCATCCCTACTGCCTCTGATCTGGAGGACTCACTAAACAGAGAACATCCCTGGTCATCCCTACTGCCTCTGATCTGGAGGACTCACTAAACAGAGAACATCCCTGGTCATCCCTACTGCCTCTGATCTGGAGGACTCACTAAACAGAGAACATCCCTGGTCATCCCTACTGCCTCTGATCTGGAGGACTCACTAAACAGAGAACATCCCTGGTCATCCCTACTGCCTCTGATCTGGAGGACTCACTAAACAGAGAACATCCCTGGTCATCCCTACTGCCTCTGATCTGGTGGACTCACTAAACAGAGAACATCCCTGGTCATCCCTACTGCCTCTGATCTGGAGGACTCACTAAACAGAGAACATCCCTGGTCATCCCTACTGCCTCTGATCTGGAGGGACTCACTAAACAGAGAACATCCCTGGTCATCCCTACTGCCTCTGATCTGGAGGACTCACTAAACAGAGAACATCCCTGGTCATCCCTACTGCCTCTGATCTGGCGGACTCACTAAACAGAGAACATCCCTGGTCATCCCTACTGCCTCTGATCTGGAGGACTCACTAAACAGAGAACATCCCTGGTCATCCCTACTGCCTCTGATCTGGAGGACTCACTAAACAGAGAACATCCCTGGTCATCCCTACTGCCTCTGATCTGGAGGACTCACTAAACAGAGAACATCCCTGGTCATCCCTACTGCCTCTGATCTGGAGGACTCACTAAACAGAGAACATCCCTGGTCATCCCTACTGCCTCTGATCTGGAGGGACTCACTAAACAGAGAACATCCCTGGTCATCCCTACTGCCTCTGATCTGGTGGACTCACTAAACAGAGAACATCCCTGGTCATCCCTACTGCCTCTGATCTGGAGGACTCACTAAACAGAGAACATCCCTGGTCATCCCTACTGCCTCTGATCTGGAGGACTCACTAAACAGAGAACATCCCTGGTCATCCCTACTGCCTCTGATCTGGAGGACTCACTAAACAGAGAACATCCCTGGTCATCCCTACTGCCTCTGATCTGGCGGACTCACTAAACAGAGAACATCCCTGGTCATCCCTACTGCCTCTGATCTGGAGGACTCACTAAACAGAGAACATCCCTGGTCATCCCTACTGCCTCTGATCTGGAGGACTCACTAAACAGAGAACATCCCTGGTCATCCCTACTGCCTCTGATCTGGAGGACTCACTAAACAGAGAACATCCCTGGTCATCCCTACTGCCTCTGATCTGGAGGACTCACTAAACAGAGAACATCCCTGGTCATCCCTACTGCCTCTGATCTGGCGGACTCACTAAACAGAGAACATCCCTGGTCATCCCTACTGCCTCTGATCTGGAGGACTCACTAAACAGAGAACATCCCTGGTCATCCCTACTGCCTCTGATCTGGAGGACTCACTAAACAGAGAACATCCCTGGTCATCCCTACTGCCTCTGATCTGGAGGACTCACTAAACAGAGAACATCCCTGGTCATCCCTACTGCCTCTGATCTGGGAGGGACTCACTAAACAGAGAACATCCCTGGTCATCCCTACTGCCTCTGATCTGGAGGACTCACTAAACAGAGAACATCCCTGGTCATCCCTACTGCCTCTGATCTGGAGGGACTCACTAAACAGAGAACATCCCTGGTCATCCCTACTGCCTCTGATCTGGAGGACTCACTAAACAGAGAACATCCCTGGTCATCCCTACTGCCTCTGATCTGGAGGACTCACTAAACAGAGAACATCCCTGGTCATCCCTACTGCCTCTGATCTGGAGGACTCACTAAACAGAGAACATCCCTGGTCATCCCTACTGCCTCTGATCTGGAGGACTCACTAAACAGAGAACATCCCTGGTCATCCCTACTGCCTCTGATCTGGAGGACTCACTAAACAGAGAACATCCCTGGTCATCCCCTACTGCCTCTGATCTGGCGGACTCACTAAACAGAGAACATCCCTGGTCATCCCTACTGCCTCTGATCTGGAGGACTCACTAAACAGAGAACATCCCTGGTCATCCCTACTGCCTCTGATCTGGAGGACTCACTAAACAGAGAACATCCCTGGTCATCCCTACTGCCTCTGATCTGGAGGACTCACTAAACAGAGAACATCCCTGGTCATCCCTACTGCCTCTGATCTGGAGGACTCACTAAACAGAGAACATCCCTGGTCATCCCTACTGCCTCTGATCTGGAGGACTCACTAAACAGAGAACATCCCTGGTCATCCCTACTGCCTCTGATCTGGAGGACTCACTAAACAGAGAACATCCCTGGTCATCCCTACTGCCTCTGATCTGGAGGACTCACTACTGCCTCTGATCTGGTGGACTCACTAAACAGAGAACATCCCTGGTCCTCCCTACTGCCTCTGATCTGGAGGACTCACTAAACAGAGAACATCCCTGGTCATCCCTACTGCCTCTGATCTGGAGGACTCACTAAACAGAGAACATCCCTGGTCATCCCTACTGCCTCTGATCTGGAGGACTCACTAAACAGAGAACATCCCTGGTCATCCCTACTGCCTCTGATCTGGAGGACTCACTAAACAGAGAACATCCCTGGTCATCCCTACTGCCTCTGATCTGGGAGGGACTCACTAAACAGAGAACATCCCTGGTCATCCCTACTGCCTCTGATCTGGTGGACTCACTAAACAGAGAACATCCCTGGTCATCCCTACTGCCTCTGATCTGGAGGGACTCACTAAACAGAGAACATCCCTGGTCATCCCTACTGCCTCTGATCTGGCGGACTCACTAAACAGAGAACATCCCTGGTCATCCCTACTGCCTCTGATCTGGCGGACTCACTAAACAGAGAACATCCCTGGTCATCCCTACTGCCTCTGATCTGGAGGACTCACTAAACAGAGAACATCCCTGGTCATCCCTACTGCCTCTGATCTGGGAGGGACTCACTAAACAGAGAACATCCCTGGTCATCCCTACTGCCTCTGATCTGGCGGACTCACTAAACAGAGAACATCCCTGGTCATCCCTACTGCCTCTGATCTGGCGGACTCACTAAACAGAGAACATCCCTGGTCATCTCTACTGCCTCTGATCTGGAGGACTCACTAAACAGAGAACATCCCTGGTCATCCCTACTGCCTCTGATCTGGAGGACTCACTAAACAGAGAACATCCCTGGTCATCCCTACTGCCTCTGATCTGGAGGACTCACTAAACAGAGAACATCCCTGGTCATCCCTACTGCCTCTGATCTGGAGGACTCACTAAACAGAGAACATCCCTGGTCATCCCTACTGCCTCTGATCTGGGAGGACTCACTAAACAGAGAACATCCCTGGTCATCCCTACTGCCTCTGATCTGGAGGACTCACTAAACAGAGAACATCCCTGGTCATCCCTACTGCCTCTGATCTGGAGGACTCACTAAACAGAGAACATCCCTGGTCATCCCTACTGCCTCTGATCTGGAGGACTCACTAAACAGAGAACATCCCTGGTCATCCCTACTGCCTCTGATCTGGAGGACTCACTAAACAGAGAACATCCCTGGTCATCCCTACTGCCTCTGATCTGGAGGACTCACTAAACAGAGAACATCCCTGGTCATCCCTACTGCCTCTGATCTGGAGGACTCACTAAACAGAGAACATCCCTGGTCATCCCTACTGCCTCTGATCTGGGAGGGACTCACTAAACAGAGAACATCCCTGGTCATCCCTACTGCCTCTGATCTGGAGGACTCACTAAACAGAGAACATCCCTGGTCATCCCTACTGCCTCTGATCTGGAGGACTCACTAAACAGAGAACATCCCTGGTCATCCCTACTGCCTCTGATCTGGAGGACTCACTAAACAGAGAACATCCCTGGTCATCCCTACTGCCTCTGATCTGGTGGACTCACTAAACAGAGAACATCCCTGGTCATCCCTACTGCCTCTGATCTGGTGGACTCACTAAACAGAGAACATCCCTGGTCATCCCTACTGCCTCTGATCTGGAGGACTCACTAAACAGAGAACATCCCTGGTCATCCCTACTGCCTCTGATCTGGAGGACTCACTAAACAGAGAACATCCCTGGTCATCCCTACTGCCTCTGATCTGGAGGACTCACTAAACAGAGAACATCCCTGGTCATCCCTACTGCCTCTGATCTGGAGGACTCACTAAACAGAGAACATCCCTGGTCATCCCTACTGCCTCTGATCTGGAGGACTCACTAAACAGAGAACATCCCTGGTCATCCCTACTGCCTCTGATCTGGGAGGGACTCACTAAACAGAGAACATCCCTGGTCATCCCTACTGCCTCTGATCTGGAGGACTCACTAAACAGAGAACATCCCTGGTCATCCCTACTGCCTCTGATCTGGAGGACTCACTAAACAGAGAACATCCCTGGTCATCCCTACTGCCTCTGATCTGGAGGACTCACTAAACAGAGAACATCCCTGGTCATCCCTACTGCCTCTGATCTGGGAGGACTCACTAAACAGAGAACATCCCTGGTCATCCCTACTGCCTCTGATCTGGAGGACTCACTAAACAGAGAACATCCCTGGTCATCCCTACTGCCTCTGATCTGGAGGACTCACTAAACAGAGAACATCCCTGGTCATCCCTACTGCCTCTGATCTGGGAGGGACTCACTAAACAGAGAACATCCCTGGTCATCCCTACTGCCTCTGATCTGGCGGACTCACTAAACAGAGAACATCCCTGGTCATCCCTACTGCCTCTGATCTGGCGGACTCACTAAACAGAGAACATCCCTGGTCATCCCTACTGCCTCTGATCTGGAGGACTCACTAAACAGAGAACATCCCTGGTCATCCCTACTGCCTCTGATCTGGAGGACTCACTAAACAGAGAACATCCCTGGTCATCCCTACTGCCTCTGATCTGGAGGACTCACTAAACAGAGAACATCCCTGGTCATCCCTACTGCCTCTGATCTGGAGGACTCACTAAACAGAGAACATCCCTGGTCATCCCTACTGCCTCTGATCTGGAGGACTCACTAAACAGAGAACATCCCTGGTCATCCCTACTGCCTCTGATCTGGAGGGACTCACTAAACAGAGAACATCCCTGGTCATCCCTACTGCCTCTGATCTGGAGGACTCACTAAACAGAGAACATCCCTGGTCATCCCTACTGCCTCTGATCTGGAGGACTCACTAAACAGAGAACATCCCTGGTCATCCCTACTGCCTCTGATCTGGAGGACTCACTAAACAGAGAACATCCCTGGTCATCCCTACTGCCTCTGATCTGGAGGACTCACTAAACAGAGAACATCCCTGGTCATCCCTACTGCCTCTGATCTGGGAGGGACTCACTAAACAGAGAACATCCCTGGTCATCCCTACACTCTCTGGATCTTATGTATCTACTAAACAGAGAATATCCTGGTCATCCCTACTGCCTCTGATTTTGGAGGACCACTAAACAGAACATCCCTGGTCATCCCCTTACTGCCTCTGATCTGGGGACTCACTAAACAGAGAACATCCCTGGTCATCCCTACTGCCTCTGATCTGGTACTCACTAAACAGAGAACATCCCTGGCCATCCCTACTGCCTCTGATTTGGAGGACTCACTAAACAGAGAACATACCTGGTCATCCCTACTGCCTCTGATCTGGGGGACTCACTAAACAGAGAACATCCCTGGTCATCCCTACTGCCTCTGATCTGGTGTACTCACTAAACAGAGAACATCCCTGGCCATCCCTACTGCCTCTGATTTGGAGGACTCACTAAACAGAGAACATCCCTGGTCATCCCTACTGCCTCTGATCTGGAGGACTCACTAAACAGAGAACATCCCTGGTCATCACTACTGTCTCTGATCTGGGGGACTCACTAAACAGAGAACATCCCTGGTCATCACTACTGCCTCTGATCTGGAGGACTCACTAAACAGAGAACATCCCTGGTCATCACTCCTGCCTCTGATCTAGTGGACTCACTTAACAGAGAACATCCCTGGTCATCCCTACTGTCTCTGATCTGGGGGACTCACTAAACAGAGAACATCCCTGGTCATCACTACTGCCTCTGATCTGGAGGACTCACTAAACAGAGAACATCCCTGGTCATCACTCCTGCCTCTGATCTAGTGGACTCACTAACAGAGAACATCCCTGTCAGTCATCCCTACTATCTCTGATCTGGGGGACTCACTAAACAGAGAACATCCCTGGTCATCCCTACTGCCTCTGATCTGGGGGACTCACTAAACAGAGAACATCCCTGGTCATCCCTACTGCCTCTGATCTGGGGGACTCACTAAACAGAGAACATCCCTGCTCATCACTACTGCCTCTGATCTGGAGGACACACTAAACAGAGAACATCCCTGGTCATCACTCCTGCCTCTGATCTAGTGGACTCACTTAACACAAATGCTTCATTCGTAAAGGATGCTGGACAGAACCTGTCGGGCTCAGAGGTTTATATGTCCATGCAGAATATAGTAAATATTTAATGCAGTACATTCTGATTAAGGGCCGATTTATGTCTGTTTTTCAACTTTAACCCTCTTCCTCAAACATGTATGTTACTGTGTGTTGTTACCAGATTTGTCAAGTGAATACAGGCCGCAGGCGGACGGGTCAGAAGGTTGTGTGAACTGGGGGAGGTCTGTGTTCTGGGAAACAAGGCTACATAAAAAAGGAGTTCCTCCTGCAATACTTTTCCAGTCATCTGAAGAGTTACATAATTGTATGTCTCTTTCTGCAGGGTTTTTAATTTAATTTATTTAACTAGGCAAGTCAGTTAAGAACAAATTCTTATTTTCAATGACGGCCTAGGAACAGTGGGTTAACTGCCTGTTCAGATTTTTGACCTTGTCAGCTCGGGGATTTGAACTTGCAACCTTCCGGTTACTAGTCTAACGCTCTAACCACTAGGCTACCCTGCCGCCCCAATAATGATGGCCTACCCCGTCCAAACCCTAAACTGGATGACGCTGGGGCAATTATGTGCTGCCCTATGGGACTCCCAATCACGGCCGGTTGTGATACAGCCTGGAATCGAACCAGGATCTGTAGTGACGCCTCTAGCACTGAAATGCAGTGCCTTAGACTGCTGCACCACTCGGGACTGTTTGAGGTGCTGGCCCCTAGCTTCTCCTCCTGCACGAGCTCAGACATGGTGGGGCAGAGAGTGTTCTGGAAGCTGCTGGAGAACATCCCAGAGAGATGGCTGGAGAACATCCCAGAGAGATGGCTGGAGAACATCCCAGAGTGCTGGCCGGAGAACATCCCAGAGAGCTGGCCGGAGAACATCCCATGAGGTGAGACGGTGAACTGATGTTGAACTGGGCAGTCAGCTGCTCCAATACAGTATGAGGTGAGATGGTGAACTGATGTTTTTTTATTAATTATTTATTTCACCTTTATTTAACCAGGTAGGCAAGTTGAGAACAAGTTCTCATTTACAATTGCGACCTGGCCAAGATAAAGCAAAACAGTTCGACACATACAACGACACAGAGTTACACATGGAGTAAAACAAACATACAGTCAATAATACAGTATAAACAAGTCTAAATACGATGTGAGCAAATTAGGTGAGATAAGGGAGGTAAAGGCAAAAAAGGCCATGGTGGCAAAGTAAATACAATATAGCAAGTAAAACACTGGAATGGTAGATTTGCAATGGAAGAATGTGCAAAGTAGAAATAAAAATAATGGGGTGCAAAGGAGCAAAATAAATAAATAAATTAAATACAGTAGGGAAAGAGGTAGTTGTTTGGGCTAAATTATAGGTGGGCTATGTACAGGTGCAGTAATCTGTGAGCTGCTCTGACAGTTGGTGCTTAAAGCTAGTGAGGGAGATAAGTGTTTCCAGTTTCAGAGATTTTTGTAGTTCGTTCCAGTCATTGGCAGCAGAGAACGAGCAGAGAAGGAGAGGCGGCCAAAGAAAAAATTGGTTTTGGGGGTAACTAGAGAGATATACCTGCTGGAGCGTGTGCTACAGGTGGGAGATGCTATGGTGACCAGCGAGCTGAGATAAGGGGGGACTTTACCTAGCAGGGTCTTGTAGATGACATGGAGCCAGTGGGTTTGGCGACGAGTATGAAGCGAGGGCCAGCCAACGAGAGCGTACAGGTCGCAATGGTGGGTAGTATATGGGGCTTTGGTGACAAAACGGATTGCACTGTGATAGACTGCATCCAATTTGTTGAGTAGGATATTGGAAGCTATTTTGTAAATGACATCGCCAAAGTCGAGGATTGGTAGGATGGTCAGTTTTACAAGGGTATGTTTGGCAGCATGAGTGAAGGATGCTTTGTTGCGAAATAGGAAGCCAATTCTAGATTTAACTTTGGATTGGAGATGTTTGATATGGGTCTGGAAGGAGAGTTTACAGTCTAACCAGACACCTAAGTATTTGTAGTTGTCCACGTATTCTAAGTCAGAGCCGTCCAGAGTAGTGATGTTGGATAGGCGGGCAGGTGCAGGTAGCGATCGGTTGAAGAGCATGCATTTAGTTTTACTTGTATTTAAGAGCAGTTGGAGGCCACGGAAGGAGAGTTGTATGGCATTGAAGCTCGTCTGGAGGTTAGTTAACACAGTGTCCAAAGAAGGGCCAGAAGTATGCAGAATGGTGTCGTCTGCGTAGAGGTGGATCAGAGACTCACCAGCAGCAAGAGCGACATCATTGATGTATACAGAGAAGAGAGTCGGTCCAAGAATTGAACCCTGTGGCACCCTCATAGAGACTGCCAGAGGTCCGGACAGCAGACCCTCCGATTTGACACACTGAACTCTATCAGAGAAGTAGTTGGTGAACCAGGCGAGGCAATCATTTGAGAAACCAAGGCTGTTGAGTCTGCCGATGAGGATGTGGTGATTGACAGAGTCGAAAGCCTTGGCCAGATCAATGAATACGGCTGCACAGTAATCTGCACAGTAATCTTTCTTATCGATGGCGGTTAAGATATCATTTAGGACCTTGAGCGTGGCTGAGGTGCAGCCATGACCAGCTCTGAAACCAGATTGCATAGCAGAGAAGGTATGGTGAGATTCTAAATGGTCGGTAATCTGTTTGTTGTTGTTGAACTGGGCAGTCAGCTGTTGCTGCTCCAATACAGTATGAGGTGAGACGGTGAACTGGGCAGTCAGCTGTTGCTGCTCCAATACAGTATGAGGTGAGACGGTGAACTGGGCAGTCAGCTGTTGCTGCTCCAATACAGTATGAGGTGAGACGGTGAACTGATGTTGAACTGGGCAGTCAGCTGCTGCTGCTCCAATACAGTATGAGGTGAGACGGTGAACTGGGCAGTCAGCTGTTGCTGCTCCAATACAGTATGAGGTGAGACGGTGAACTGATGTTGAACTGGGCAGTCAGCTGCTCCAATACAGTATGAGGTGAGACGGTGAACTGGGCAGTCAGCTGCTCCAATACAGTATGAGGTGAGACGGTGAACTGGGCAGTCAGCTGCTGCTGCTCCAATACAGTATGAGGTGAGAAGGTGAACTGATGTTGAACTGGGCAGTCAGCTGCTCCAATACAGTATGAGGTGAGACGGTGAACTGATGTTGAACTGGGCAGTCAGCTGCTCCAATACAGTATGAGGTGAGACGGTGAACTGGGCAGTCAGCTGCTCCAATACAGTATGAGGTGAGACGGTGAACTGATGTTGAACTGGGCAGTCAGCTGCTCCAATACAGTAAGAGGTGAGACGGTGAACTGATGTTGAACTGGGCAGTCAGCTGCTCCAATACAGTATGAGGTGAGACGGTGAACTGGGCAGTCAGCTGCTCCAATACAGTATGAGGTGAGACGGTGAACTGGGCAGTCAGCTGCTCCAATACAGTAAGAGGTGAGACGGTGAACTGGGCAGTCAGCTGCTCCAATACAGTAAGAGGTGAGACGGTGATGTCAGGACAGGGAGAGGACACTACT
This sequence comes from Oncorhynchus tshawytscha, assembly GCF_018296145.1. Classification (NCBI taxonomy): domain Eukaryota; kingdom Metazoa; phylum Chordata; class Actinopteri; order Salmoniformes; family Salmonidae; genus Oncorhynchus; species Oncorhynchus tshawytscha. Next base: position 82,119 of record NW_024609239.1, on the reverse strand, counting down.
TGTACTCAGCACAGGGAGAGGACACTATTAGTACTCAGGACAGGGAGAGGACACTACTTGTACTCAGCACAGGGAGAGGACACTATTAGTACTCAGGACAGGGAGAGGACACTATTTGTACTCAGCACAGGGAGAGGACACTATTAGTACTCAGGACAGGGAGAGGACACTATTTGTACTCAGCACAGGGAGAGGACACTATTAATACTCCGGACAGGGAGAGGACACTATTTGTACTCAGCACAGGGAGAGGACACTATTAGTACTCCGGACAGGGAGAGGACACTACTAGTACTCAGGACAGGGAGAGGACACTATTTGTACTCAGGTGAGTTTACAACCAAGTCATTGATGTTGTGATGATATATGTGGATTTATGCCAATGTTTTTGACTGTGTCCAGCTGCTGTATGTGATGCAGAGATACAGAGCTCTACTGTAGATATAACACCTCCAACACTCCAACACAGTATTCATATCATCAGAGATACAGAGCTCTACTCTAGATATAACACCTCCAACACTCCAACACAGCATTATGTCATCAGAGATACAGAGCTCTACTCTACGGTCTCCTAATAAATCACATCAGCCAGTGGTCCGGGTCACGGTCTCCTAATATATCACATCAGCCAGTGGTCTGGGTCACAGTCTCCTAATATATCACATCAGCCAGTGGTCCGGGTCACGGTCTCCTAATATATCACATCAGCCAGTGGTCTGGGTCACGGTCTCCTAATATATCACATCAGCCAGTGGTCTGGGTCACGGTCTCCAAATATATCACATCAGCCAGTGGTCTGGGTCACGGTCTCCTAATATATCACATCAGCCAGTGGTCTGGGTCACGGTCTCCTAATATATCACATCAGCCAGTGGTCTGGGTCACGGTCTCCTAATATATCACATCAGCCAGTGGTCTGGGTCACGGTCTCCTAATATATCACATCAGCCAGTGGTCTGGGTCACGGTCTCCTAATATATCACATCAGCCAGTGGTCTGGGTCACGGTCTCCTAATATATCACATCAGCCAGTGGTCCGGGTCACGGTCTCCTAATATATCACATCAGCCAGTGGTCTGGGTCACGGTCTCCTAATATATCACATCAGCCAGTGGTCTGGGTCACGGTCTCCTAATATATCACATCAGCCAGTGGTTTGGGTCACGGTCTCCTAATATATCACATCAGCCAGTGGTCTGGGTCACGGTCTCCTAATATATCACATCAGCCAGTGGTCTGGGTCACGGTCTCCTAATATATCACATCAGCCAGTGGTCTGGGTCACGGTCTCCTAATATATCACATCAGCCAGTGGTCTCAGTTGAGCATCATTTATTCCTGTTGCTGTTGTTAAATGGGAAACAGCACGTTAGTTGGTCAGGGCTTAACGATATGGATGGCTGTCGATGGCATTCATCTGTAGCATGAAGACAACTGTGTTAGCAGTGGGCTTATGTGACCATTACATCGGTGTATGCTAGCTAACACACTTATTTATAGTAATTATATGCCAAAGCACATCCCAGAGAGCCCCTCAATCCCTAACAGGTACCATATACCCACACATGTATAAATCAGTAACGTACAGCAAACTTGTACACATTGTAAAATAGAAAACACTATTCAATATGTGGCCCACCCCTTGCATCACATTTTCATACTGGGTAGACCTGACGCTCGCGATCTCCCCCTATCTGCAAGCGGGGCCAATCACAACACACCTTATTGTCATCAGAGTTGAACCAACCAATAAGAATGCTTGAACATTAAATACCCATTTCTTTAGAGGAAAGTGGCCCTGTTACATTAGGACACAGGGGTGTGGTGTGGTGTGGTCAGTGTTTCTTTCCCACAGGATGACCAAGGAGCTGCTCTCACTGATGACTCTACTGTCTGTTGAAGAAACGGCAGCCGCTTGATGACTGATTGGATCAAACTGAAATGGTCCACCCACACAGACGGCGTGGTGAAGAAGGCGCAGCAGCGCCTCTTTAACCTCAGGAGGCTGAAGAAATTTGGCTTGTCACCAAAAACACTCACATGCCCCTTTATATAATGTTTACATACCCTACATTAGTCATCTCATGTGTGTATACTGTACTCTATACCATCTACTGCATCTTGCCTATGTCGTTCAGCCGCTATTTATATATTTACATCCATATATTTATATGTACATATTCTTATTCATTCCTTTACACTTGTGTGTGTATAAGTTAGTTCAAATCAAATCAAATGTATTTATAAATACTGGAGGCTGAGACAGGAGGGGTCAGGAGACACTGTGGCCCCATCCGAGGACACCCCCTGTCCCCCCACCCCCTAGTTGTTGTGACTTTACTGTCTGTTGAAGAAATGGCAGCCGCTTGATGACCCAAAATATAAGCTTGTTTTTACTCCATTGTTTTGTTATTTAAAAACATACAATTGTACAAATACATTCTCAGTTAGTTGCATAAATAATTATGATTTCTGAATGTTATATGAAATATCAAAACCAACTGGAAATTCACTTCAGGGTGAGGCATGGAATAATAATAAAATATATATATATATATTGTCATGCTGGATGTTTGAGGTGAAGCTTCTTCAGTAGTTGGGGAAACAAATACCATTTGCACTTGAATGTTGTAAATAAATACTGTGTATGAATACTGGAGTGATGTATGATTTCAAATCAAATTGTTCATAGACCAGGTTGATACTGTGTCCATGTGTTTGCAAGTGCGCTGAAATTACATTGTTTTCAAGTAAACAAATCAACGACCTGAAAAATATATTTTTTTAAATTAATTTAATTTAAACCGAACGTAGACTGGACGTCGTCTTTTCAATTACATTTTGCTATGCGGTCAACTGCCCCCCCCCCCCCCACAACCCCTCTTTTTACGCTACTGCTACTCTCTGTTCATCATATATGCATAGTCACTTTAACCATATCTACATGTACATACTACCTCAATAAGCCTGACTAACAGCTGTCTGTATGTAGCCTCTCTACTGTATATAGCCTCTCTACTGTATATAGCCTCTACTGTATATAGCCTCTCTACTGTTTATAGCCTCTCTACTGTATATAGCCTCTCTACTGTATATAGCCGCTCTACTGTATATATCCTCTCTACTGTATATAGCCTCTACTGTATATAGCCTCTCTACTGTATATAGCCTCTACTGTATATAGCCTCTCTACTGTATATAACCTCTCTACTGTATATAGCCTCTCTACTGTATATAGCCTCTACTGTATATAGCCTCTACTGTATATAGCCTCTCTACTGTATATAACCTCTCTACTGTATATAGCCTCTCTACTGTATATAGCCTCTACTGTATATAGCCTCTCTACTGTATATAGCCTCTCTACTGTATATAGCCTCTCTACTGTATATAGCCTCTACTGTATATAGCCTCTACTGTATATAGCCTCTCTACTGTATATAACCTCTCTACTGTATATAGCCTCTCTACTGTATATAGCCTCTACTGTATATAGCCTCTCTACTGTATATAGCCTCTCTACTGTATATAACCTCTCTACTGTATATAGCCTCTCTACTGTATATAACCTCTCTACTGTATATAACCTCTCTACTGTATATAGCCTCTCTACTGTATATAGCCTCTCTACTGTATATAGCCTCTCTACTGTATATAACCTCTCTACTGTATATAGCCTCTCTACTGTATGTAGCCTCTCTACTGTATGTAGCCTCTCTACTGTATATAGCCTCTCTACTGTATATAGCCTCTACTGTATATAGCCTCTCTACTGTATATAGCCTCTCTACTGTATATAGCCTCTCTACTGTATATAGCCTCTCTACTGTATATAGCCTCTCTACTGTATATAGCCTCTCTACTGTATATAGCCTCTCTACTGTATATAGCCACTCTACTGTATATAGCCACTCTACTGTATATAGCCTCTCTACTGTATATAGCCTCTCTACTGTATATAGCCTCTCTACTGTATATAGCCTCTCTACTGTATATAACCTCTCTACTGTATATAGCCTCTCTACTGTATATAACCTCTCTACTGTATATAACCTCTCTACTGTATATAGCCTCTCTACTGTATATAGCCTCTCTACTGTATATAGCCTCTCTACTGTATATAACCTCTCTACTGTATATAGCCTCTCTACTGTATATAGCCTCTCTACTGTTATAGCCTCTCTACTGTATATAACCTCTCTACTGTATATAGCCTCTCTACTGTATATATCCTCTCTACTGTATATAGCCTCTACTGTATATAGCCTCTCTACTGTTTATAGCCTCTCTACTGTATATAGCCTCTCTACTGTTATAGCCTCTCTACTGTATATAACCTCTCTACTGTATATAGCCTCTCTACTGTATATATCCTCTCTACTGTATATAGCCTCTACTGTATATAGCCTCTCTACTGTTTATAGCCTCTCTACTGTATATAACCTCTCTACTGTATGTAGCCTCTCTACTGTATGTAGCCTCTCTACTGTATATAGCCTCTCTACTGTATATAGCCTCTCTACTGTATATAGCCTCTCTACTGTATATAGCCTCTCTACTGTATATAACCTCTCTACTGTATATAACCTCTCTACTGTATATAACCTCTCTACTGTATATAACCTCTCTACTGTATATAGCCTCTCTACTGTATGTAGCCTCTCTACTGTATATAGCCTCTCTACTGTTATAGCCTCTCTACTGTATATAGCCTCTCTACTGTATATAGCCTCTCTACTGTATATAACCTCTCTACTGTATATAGCCTCTCTACTGTTATTTTCAAATGTCTTTTTACTGTTGTTTTATTTCTTTACTTACCTACACACACACACACACACACACACACACACACACACACACACACACACACACAGACACACACACACACACACACACACACATATATAATCCATAATCAATAATATACACACCTTTTTTTCCCGCACTATTGGTTAGAGCCTGTTAGTCAGCATTTCACTGTAAGGTCACTACACCCGTTGTATTCAGCATTTCACTGTGAGGTCTACTACACCTGTTGTATTCAGCATTTCACTGTAAGGTAACTACACCTGTTGTATTCAGCATTACACTGTGAGGTCTACTACACCTGTTGTATTCAGCATTTCACTGTAAGGTCTACTACACCTGTTGTATTCAGCATTTCACTGTGAGGTCTACTACACCTGTTGTATTCAGCATTTCACTGTGAGGTCTACTACACCTGTTGTATTCAGCATTTCACTGTGAGGTCTACTACACCTGTTGTATTCAGCATTTCACTGTAAGGTCTACTACACCTGTTGTATTCAGCATTTCACTGTGAGGTCTACTACACCTGTTGTACTCAGCATTTCACTGTGAGGTCTATTATACCTGTTGTATTCAGCATTTCACTGTGAGGTCTACTACACCTGTTGTATTCAGCATTTCACTGTGAGGTCTACTACACCTGTTGTATTCAGCATTTCACTGTGAGGTCTACTACACCTGTTGTATTCAGCATTTCACTGTGAGGTCTACTACACCTGTTGTATTCAGCATTTCACTGTGAGGTCGACTACACCTGTTGTATTCAGCATTTCACTGTGAGGTCTACTACACCTGTTGTATTCAGCATTTCACTGTAAGGTCTACTACACCTGTTGTATTCAGCATTTCACTGTGAGGTCTACTACACCTGTTGTATTCAGCATTTCACTGTGAGGTCTACTACACCTGTTGTATTCAGCATTTCACTGTGAGGTCTACTACACCTGTTGTATTCAGCATTTCACTGTGAGGTCTACTACACCTGTTGTATTCAGCATTTCACTGTGAGGTCACTACACCTGTTGTATTCAGCATTTCACTGTGAGGTCTACTACACCTGTTGTATTCAGCATTTCACTGTGAGGTCTACTACACCTGTTGTATTCAGCATTTCACTGTGAGGTCTACTACACCTGTTGTATTCAGCATTTCACTGTGAGGTCTACTACACCTGTTGTATTCAGCATTTCACTGTGAGGTCTACTACACCTGTTGTATTCAGCATTTCACTGTGAGGTCTACATACACCTGTTGTATTCAGCATTTCACTGTGAAAGTCTACCTACACCTGTTGTATTCAGCATTTCACTGTGAGGTCTACTACACCTGTTGTATTCAGCATTTCACTGTGAGGTCTACTAAGCCTGTTGTATTCAGCATTTCACTGTAAGGTCTACTACACCTGTTGTATTCAGCATTTCACTGTGAGGTCTACTACACCTGTTGTATTCAGCATTTCACTGTGAGGTCTACTACACCTGTTGTATTCAGCATTTCACTGTGAGGTCTACTACACCTGTTGTATTCAGCATTTCACTGTGAGGTCTACCTACACCTGTTGTATTCAGCATTTCACTGTGAGGTCTACTACACCTGTTGTATTCAGCATTTCACTGTGAGGTCTACTACACCTGTTGTATTCAGCATTTCACTGTGAGGTCTACTACACCTGTTGTATTCAGCATTTCACTGTGAGGTCTACTACACCTGTTGTATTCAGCATTTCACTGTAAGGTCTACTACACCTGTTGTATTCAGCATTTCACTGTGAGGTCTACTACACCTGTTGTATTCAGCATTTCACTGTGAGGTCTACATACACCTGTTGTATTCAGCATTTCACTGTGAGGTATACTACACCTGTTGTATTCAGCATTTCACTGTGAGGTCTACTACACCTGTTGTATTCAGCATTTCACTGTGAGGTCTACTACACCTGTTGTATTCAGCATTTCACTGTAAGGTCTACTACACCTGTTGTATTCAGCATTTCACTGTAAGGTCTACTACACCTGTTGTATTCAGCATTTCACTGTGAGGTCTACTACACCTGTTGTACTCAGCATTTCACTGTCAGGTCTACTACACCTGTTGTATTCAGCATTTCACTGTGAGGTCACTACACCTGTTGTATTCAGCATTTCACTGTGAGGTCTACTACACCTGTTGTATTCAGCATTTCACTGTGAGGTCACTACACCTGTTGTATTCAGCATTTCACTGTGAGGTCTACTACACCTGTTGTATTCAGCATTTCACTGTAAGGTCTACTACACCTGTTGTATTCAGCATTTCACTGTAAGGTCTACTACACCTGTTGTATTCAGCATTTCACTGTGAGGTCTACTACACCTGTTGTACTCAGCATTTCACTGTCAGGTCTACTACACCTGTTGTATTCAGCATTTCACTGTGAGGTCACTACACCTGTTGTATTCAGCATTTCACTGTGAGGTCTACTACACCTGTTGTATTCAGCATTTCACTGTGAGGTCTACTACACCTGTTGTATTCAGCATTTCACTGTGAGGTCACTACACCTGTTGTATTCAGCATTTCACTGTGAGGTCTACTACACCTGTTGTATTCAGCATTTCACTGTGAGGTCTACTACACCTGTTGTATTCAGCATTTCACTGTAAGGTCTACTACACCTGTTGTATTCAGCATTTCACTGTAAAGGTCTACTACACCTGTTGTATTCAGCATTTCACTGTGAGGTCTACTACACCTGTTGTACTCAGCATTTCACCCTGACAAAGAACATCCCTGCCTAATACCTCTACACACTTTAAAAGGAGCACTCAAACCACTGTTAACTTTCAATACACTTTCAATGTCACCATATATCACCTTTATCATGGCAATAAAACCAGAGCTGAACCCAAATGCCTCAAACGTGTGCCATAAATATTGATGTTCAACTCGGTCAAATGCCTTTTCCTGATCAATTGAAATTAGACCAGCATCCAACCCAATAGCCCTAGAGACGTCCAAAAAATCATGAATCAGAGAAATGTTATCCCCTATCTGCCTGCCAGGAACACAGTAAGACTGATCCGTATGTATGATTTGCCCCATCACCTCCCTCAGCCTGTTGGACAAAGCCTTTGACAACATCTTATAATCAGTGCACAATAAAGCCACCGGCCTCCAGTTCTTCACCTCCCTCGGGTCACCCTTTTTGGGCAGTAGGGTGAGGACAGCCCTTCTGCAGCTTATTGGTAGTAACCCTCCGGTTAAACTATCATTAACTACTTCTAACCAATCCTCTCCCAACATAGCCCAAAAAGACTTTAAAAAATCAACGGGAAGCCCATCAATGCTGATGCTCAAAAACATATAACCTATCTAACCTGGCCATAGAGATGATGTTCTCTCTCACATGCGCCCAGGTGTATTGCCTTGTTCCTCCATGTTGACTCCGCCAAATATCACACAGTTCATGTGTTACAATGAGGCGTTTTAAAAAAGTCCTTGAGGCTATATGAGGTTCTTGGTGATTTCTATCTAAATCGCTAACTGTGCAGTTAAAATCCCCAACAACATATAAATAATCTTCTTTGTTACATTTCTCAATGGTATTTGATAATGTCTCTAAAAAACATACCCTCTCAACTGTCACCACTGGGGCATATACATTTATCAGACACATAGTGATGTTTTCATACCTTGCTCTAACTTTTAATAACCTCCCCTCAACTACCTCTTCAACCTCATATGACAAGGGCAAAAACCCTTTTGAGAACAAGATAACCACACCCCCACTTTTTGAGTTTTTATGACTACACACCACTGTCCCCCCCACTCCTGTTGCCACATAACTTAATTTTCCAAATTACTATGCGTTTCTTGTAGAAAATTTATGTCACTTCCCTTTCCCCTAATTAACTCATAAACCATGGCTCTTTTTTTAACATCTCTTGCCCCATTTACGTTTAAAGAAGAAATCTTAAAACTGCTCATGGATGAAAAAAATATACAGAGGAAGATACAGCCACCACATCTTTTTTCAGAGTTAAAACTGCAACTGAACTCTTTCATTTTCTTTAGAATTTACATCACTTATCACTCTCGTGACCACTTTCTAGTCTAGTCTAGTCTTTTTAGTCTAGCAATTTCAGGGCTTTTCAAACTTCCCCTGTAATTTTTGACATCAGAAACTTTGCTGATTCAATAAACAATTCACGTTCAGGAAAAAATCAGTTACATTGTAATCCTGCATATATTTCTTCCCTTTTGTCAACTTCAGAAATTGACGTATCTTCTCGATCCCATACCTCCCTTCCACCCCATTTATCTCACTATATTGTTGTGACACGTCAGATGACTCACTCTCGCTATCCTCTCCAGAAGAGAACTCCACCATCTCTACACCTTGCTCATCTTCAACTGATTTATCACTCTCTACCTTTCTCTTAGAATTAGACCCTTCACCACCCCTTAAATTCTTCCTTTTACTCCTCGGTATTTTGAAAACATCTGCTTCCTTTTCCGTTATTTCAATCTCCTCTTGACCTCCAATTTCATTTTCCAGCACCACCTCAGCAACGGCAGTCGCAATCTCACCTACTGTTTCCCCTCCCTCTTTATTCTGATCTACCACAATTGCCCCCGTATCCACAATGCCTTCCTCTCCTACATTTCCAACCACATCTGCCCACCTTCTCTCTTCCCCTGCACCCTTAGCATGTTCATCCCTTCGCGGTGGTGCGTTAGTTGCACCCGCACTAGAGCTACTACCAGGCTCAGCGCGCTCATTCTCGGGACAACTACGCACTAAATGCCCCTCTCTTCCACAGCCAAAGTATTTCATTGATTCAGTAGATGCATAGAAGACATAATCAAATCCATCAATCTTAAAGCTGAACGCTAAATTCAGTTCATCTCCGTCCTTTTTTAAAATCATATGCTCTTGTCTCCTATGAGACACGACATGTTTCAACAACGGAGATTTGCATCCAAAAAGAACCTTCTTTATTGTAGATACGATTTGACCATGACGAGATAACTCTCGCTCTAACACTTCATCTCTAACAAATGGTGGCACGTTAGAAAGCATAACTTTCTTCGCCGGATTCATAAATGGAAATACCGGCGTCTGTGTCTCCCTTAACACAACACCCCTCTCAACTATCTTATTCACCTTTTCAATTGAATCTAAGAATATCACTACAGCGCTATTCATCGTTGAGGCTGATTTGATGCTATCATACCCAATGACAGCACCCACAGCCAAGCTACATTCTTCCACTGAACACCCGGCCGCAGCAGGAATCTTTACTCCATGCCTCCGACTAAGTTTTTCAAACTCTACACTTCCGTGAGTGGCCATTGCAACCATCCCCACCCGCTGGTTGTGCCCTCGCGAAAAACCAACCTCAAAAATCCCACCACCCCTATACGTGCTTAGTGATAATTAAACAAGATACCCTTAAAACAACTAAACTAATCAATATATATATATATATATACATACCAAAACCCGATAGAGTGAAAAGAAATTCCATTCGCTCTCACAATCACTCCTGCTTGACGACTCACTCCCAGCATGCACTCCGACGAGAGAGAGAGAGAGAGAGAGAGAGAGAGAGAGAGAGAGAGAGAGAGAGAGAGAGCCACCTCAATGCCACACAGTCTCTTTTACATGTTTTAGTTCACTAACAGGCACACACATGAAGAGCCTCATTCAATAACAGCAAAATGTTTTGCTCTTGTGTCTGTATGTGTGAACCTATGCTTCTCTCACTCTCTCTTTCTCTCTCTCTGTCTCTATTTCTCTCTCTCTATTTCTCTCTGTGGCACGGGGGCTCTCTGGTGGGCTGTGTTTGAAGTAGCTTCATGGGAGCCTGTGGAGCGTGCTGAAGGTCAAGGGTTACAACAACTGTGCCTCCCAGACCCCCCTATCCCCTCCTCTTCCCTAAACTCTCTCAGTCCCACTTTCATGTCACACACAGCCACAGATCACCTCCAGATCCCTCCGACACGATAGCGGGTAAAACACTATTGCTTTTTGCTGCCTGCTGTCTGATGAGTTGAGATATGAGATCCCTTCATTTGTAGGTGGCTTGTTGAAAAGTCACAACACGTGTTTTTATGCCCTTAAAGGCCACACACACACCATCTGTCAACTGGCCATTGTGTCTCTGTCTTGGTGTATTCCGTAAGTGTTAACAGAGTACAGTTCCTTTGGGTTCAGTTTGTATGATCTTAGTAGGAATCTGGTCTACCACAGAGATCTGTCATTTCCTCAGCGAGGTGTGAAATTGTAATGTTGTTTGCATTCACCTGTCTGGAGCTCAGATTTTTCTGATAGTTTAATTATCTCTCACTCCCCCTTTCCTCCTGTCTCTCTCTCCCCCTTTCCTCCTGTCTCTCTCTCCCCCTTCAAATCAAATCAAATTTATTTATATAGCCCTTCGTACATCAGCTGATATCTCAAAGTGCTGTACAGAAACCCAGCCTAAAACCCCAAACAGCAAGCAATGCAGGTGTAGAAGCACGGTGGCTAGGAAAAACTCCCTAGAAAGGCCAAAACCTAGGAAGAAACCTAGAGAGGAACCAGGCTATGTGGGGTGGCCAGTCCTCTTCTGGCTGTGCCGGGTGGAGATTATAACAGAACATGGCCAAGATGTTCAAATGTTCATAAATGACCAGCATGGTCGTATAATAATAAGGCAGAACAGTTGAAACTGGAGCAGCAGCATGGTCAGGTGGACTGGGGACAGCAAGGAGTCATCATGTCAGGTAGTCCTGGGGCATGGTCCTAGGGCTCAGGTCCTCCGAGAGAGAGAGAGAAAGAGAAAGAGAGAATTAGAGAACGCACACTTAGATTCACACAGGACACCGAATAGGACAGGAGAGGTACTCCAGATATAACAAACTGACCCTAGCCCCCCAACACATTAACTACTGCAGCATAAATACTGGAGGCTGAGACAGGAGGGGTCAGGAGACACTGTGGCCCCATCCGAGGACACCCCCAGACAGGGCCAAACAGGAAGGATATAACCCCACCCACTTTGCCAAAGCACAGCCCCCACACCACTAGAGGGATATCTTCAACCACCAACTTACCATCCTGAGACAAGGCTGAGTATAGCCCACAAAGATCTCCGCCATGGCACAACCCAAGGGGGGGCGCCAACCCAGACAGGATGACCACATTGATGACCCCTTTCCTCCTGTCTCTCTCTCCCCCTTTCCTCCTGTCTATCTCACTCTCCCTCTTTCCTCCTGTCTATCTCACTCTCCCTCTTTCCTCCTGTCTATCTCACTCTCCCTATTTCCTCCTGTCTATCTCACTCTCCCTCTTTCCTCCTGTCTATCTCACTCTCCCTCTTTCCTCCTGTCTATCTCACTCTCCCCCTTTCCTCCTGTCCATCTCTCACTCCCCCTTTCCTCCTGTCTCTCACTCCCCCATTCCTCCTGTCTCTCTCTCCCCTTTCCTCCTGTCTATCTCTCACTCCCCCTTTCCTCCTGTCTCACTCTCCCCCTTTCCTCCTGTCTCTCTCTCCCCCTTTCCTCCTGTCTCTCTCTCCCCTTTCCTCCTGTCTATCTCACTCTCCCCCTTTCCTCCTGTCTATCTCACTCTCCCTCTTTCCTCCTGTCTATCTCACTCTCCCCTTTTCCTCCTGTCTCTCACTCTCCCTCTTTCCTCCTGTCCGTCTCTCACTGCCCCTTGCTTCCTGTCTATCTCACTCTCCCTCTTTCCTCCTGTCTATCTCACTCTCCCTCTTTTCCTCCTGTCTATCTCACTCTCCCTCTTTTCCTCCTGTCTATCTCACTCTCCCTCTTTCCTCCTGTCTATCTCACTCTCCCTCTTTCCTCCTGTCTATCTCACTCTCCCTCTTTCCTCCTGTCTCTCACTCTCCCTCTTTCCTCCTGTCTCTCACTCTCCCTCTTTCCTCCTGTCTATCTCCCTCTCCCCCTTTCCTCCGGTCTATCTCACTCTCCCTCTTTCCTCCTGTCTATCACACTCTTCCTCTTTCCTCCTGTCTATCTCACTCTCCCTCTTTCCTCCTGTCTCTCACTCTCCCTCTTTCCTCCTGTCCGTCTCTCACTGCCCCTTGCTTCCTGTCTATCTCACTCTCCCTCTTTCCTCCTGTCTATCTCACTCTCCCTCTTTTCCTCCTGTCTATCTCACTCTCCCCCTTTCCTCCTGTCTATCTCACTCTCCCTCTTTTCCTCCTGTCTATCTCACTCTCCCCCTTTCCTCCTGTCTATCTCACTCTTCCTCTTTCCTCCTGTCTATCTCACTCTCCCCCTTTCCTCCTGTCTATCTCACTCTTCCTCTTTCCTCCTGTCTATCTCACTCTCCCTCTTTCCTCCTGTCTCTCTCACTCACCCCCTTTCCTCCTGTCTATCTCACTCTCCCTCTTTCCTCCTGCCTCTCACTCTCCCTCTTTCCTCCTGTCTATCTCACTCTCCCTCTTTCCTCCTGTCTCTCACTCTCCCTCTTTCCTCCTGTCTCTCACTCTCCCTCTTTCCTCCTGTCTCTCACTCTCCCTCTTTCCTCCTGTCTCTCACTCTCCCTCTTTCCTCCTGTCTCTCACTCTTCCTCTTTCCTCCTGTCTCTCACTCTCCCTCTTTCCTCCTGCCTCTCACTCTCCCTCTTTCCTCCTGTCTATCTCACTCTCCCTCTTTCCTCCTGTCTCTCTCACTCACCCCCTTTCCTCCTGTCTATCTCACTCTCCCTCTTTCCTCCTGCCTCTCACTCTCCCTCTTTCCTCCTGTCCGTCTCTCACTGCCCCTTGCTTCCTGTCTATCTCACTCTCCCTCTTTCCTCCTGTCTATCTCACTCTCCCTCTTTCCTCCTGTCTATCTCACTCACCCCCTTTCCTCCTGTCTATCTCACTCACCCCCTTTCCTCCTGTCTATCTCACTCTCCCCCTTTCCTCCTGTCTATCTCATTCTCCCCGTTTCCTCCTGTCTGTCTCAATCTCCCCCTTTTCCTCCTGTCTATCTCACTGTCCCCCTTTCTATCTCACTCTCCCCCTTTCCTCCTAGTCTCTCAGTCCCTCAAGCGTTGGTGCCTCCTTCCCGTATCACCATTCCCCCTCAGTAACTTCTGTCCCCCCCCCTGGAGAATTAAAGAGGAAGTGAGGTCAGTGGCCCACTGTCAGGACTCATCAGCTCCCACGTCACCTGACAGGGGCCACGCCACCCCTCAACTAATTCATTCATTCATTGTTCATTCATTGTTATGACCATTGCATTGTTAGTACTGGGATAAAAGTCAAACAAACAAATAAATGACTGGTATCAGTTCAGTTCAACACCTGAAAGTAAGTACGTTTCAGAGGTAAGCATTATGAATGGGCATCAGACCTGGGGATTCCAGTATGGCTTCAACACAGAACACACACTTATCCTGTCACTGAAGTCACAGGTAAAGAGTGCTAATGAACACACAGACAAACACATCTGTCTTTTCTGTACTGTACCCGTTCACACCTCCTGTGTTAGTGTGTGTGGAGGGAAACATTTGATCTTAGTGTACTGTTGAGTGTGTTGCTCCCTCCCTCCCTCGCGCCCCTCCTCCCTCTGTCACTCTTCATAACATTCACTTGTCCTTCTCCTCCTCGTCAGCCCAGCTCTGTGCATGTTTACCTCCAGCTCTGTGCATGTTTACCTCCAGCTCTGTGCATGTTTACCTCCAGCTCTGTGCATGTTTACCTCCAGCTCTGTGCATATTTACCTCCAGCTCTCTACCAGATGGTTTCTGTTAAGACTGTACGTTTGACAGCTAGGGTTTTTTGTAGTAAGGATTGCTTAGACCTAAAGGAATGAAGAAGGACAAGTGGGGGGTAAAAGGAAATTAAAAGAGGGGTGGAATAAAATCCCCAAATGTATTAAAAACATTTATTCCATCACTTGTCGAACCCAAGATTCTGAGTCTTTGGTTGGGTTCTCTGTGGTTTATTTTAATAAACAAGGGACATATAATGTAATATTGATTTAAATCCCGTTTGTTAGGGTGATTTCATCCATCCCTCTCCCTCTGCTCCACGTCTCCTGGAAAGGACCAGGGGCTCGGGCTGACAGAAATAATTGCTTGTTTGCTGCTATTTCCTTAAAATCTGTCAAAGCCGGAGAGAGAGGCACAGAAGCTGGCAGCCGTGGCCCTACGCAGCGCAGTCATTGTCTCCTGGTTCCTGCCTGCTGACTGGGCTCTGTCTGTGTGCCTGTGGGTGCATGTTTGTTTGCATGTGTGTGCCTGTGGGTGCATGTTTGTTTGCATGTGTGTGCCTGTGGGTGCATGTTTGTTTGCATGTGTGTGCCTGTGGGTGCATGTTTGTTTGCATGTGTGTGCCTGTGGGTGCATGTTTGTTTGCATGTGTGTGCCTGTGGGTGTATGTGCAAGTGTGTGTGTACGCGTGTGTTTGTTCCTGTGTGTGCCGTACATACATTCTTCCCTGATTGACAGCAGTAAGTAATACCTGCCCATTAGTAAACTGAACAATGTGGTCCTCGTCATGTGTTTGGCCGGAGGGTGTTGTGTCTGTCTGATAGTGTTTGAGATAGTCTGGAGGTGACCTCCTTAGCACTATGTTTAATCCTTTGCCATTGCTGTTTAATTTCC
Organism: Oncorhynchus tshawytscha; assembly: GCF_018296145.1. Classification (NCBI taxonomy): domain Eukaryota; kingdom Metazoa; phylum Chordata; class Actinopteri; order Salmoniformes; family Salmonidae; genus Oncorhynchus; species Oncorhynchus tshawytscha. The sequence continues at coordinate 66,719 of NW_024609239.1, read as the reverse complement.
ACTGTGCTGCTGGTCTGCTCTTTAGTAGCATTAGAGTGATTATGGTGTTGCTGTTTACAGGGCAGAGTCTGGAGTCTGGCTGAGCTGTTGCTCTCTGCCACTGCACTGTTGTCAGTGTCCCTCCCTCCCTCCCTCCCTCCCTCCCTCCCTCCCTCCCTCCCTCCCTCCCTCCCTCCCTCCCTCCCTCCCTCCCTCCCTCCCTCCCTCCCTCCCTCCCTCCCTCCCTCCCTCCCTACTACTACCCCTAATAGCACTATACTCTTATCATGAATTACTCATTCAACTAGATCAGAACTAATACCACTAATGACGATGATGATTAGTATCTAATAACAAAAGCTGTGAGTGTGTGGGAGAGGAGAGCCGTGTGTGTTACAATGGCCTGGCACGAACACTTCATGGCGGGGCTGGGCAGCCGCAGCAGCGATGGGACAGTAAACAGATGTTGCCCTAATCTTCCCCTAATGACATTTGTCCCTCACTCCTCCGTCTTTATGGGAGAGCGGCACACTAGTGACTCCACAGCAGAGGGACACGATGTGTGGCCCAGACACAGGCTGAGAGGAGAGGACAGGGACAGCAGGATTGTAGTTGACCATATGATTACCTTAGGTTCATTCGGTTCAGATCAGGGTATTACACCAGACTACACATATGACATACTGTATTTCAATGATAAATATGAAGTTAATAATGTCAAATGAATGTATTGTTTACATTTACTGCACATTACATTTTCATAATTGAATAGCACATTTAACATCACTTCAGGTACAGTTTCCAGTGATGCTTTCATTTCCAACCAATATTGAAGTGGGTTTGCCCTGGAAATAGAGACATAAGGATGAACACAGTTTGACTGGTAGTAGAGAGACAGTGTAACCTGGCCGTGCACCTGGTAGAGGTGAGATGGCCTCTGTCACAGATCACCCTGCTGGCTTGAGGGGATACCTGCTGGCGTGTGGGGATACCTGCTGGCGTGTGGGGATACCTGCTGGCGTGTGGGGATACCTGCTGGCGTGTGGGGATACCTGCTGGCGTGTGGGGACACCTGCTGGCATGTGGGGACACCTGCTGCTCTACATTATTATTATTATTAGTATTACACCCAGCCAGTAAGGCCCCTTGTTGTTGTAGAGAAATCTTCAGATATATTGGTGCTTTGTTCCCTGTATTATATGCACACACACACTCACACACGTATCACCAGCCATGTCAGGCTGGATTATATGCACACACACACACACTCACACACGTATCACCAGCCATGTCAGGCTGGATTATATGCACACACACACTCACACACGTATCACCAGCCATGTCAGGCTGGATTATATGCACACACACACTCACACACGTATCACCAGCCATGTCAGGCTGGATTATATGCACACACACACTCACACACGTATCACCAGCCATGTCAGGCTGGATTATATGTGGGGGACAAGGCTCAGTCTTATAGCTTCACTGCTGGGCAGTGTTGGCACAGAATGTTAGTATATGCGTAACTTCCTTACTTTATTGAACGTAGACCACAGCCTGAAACTCCCTACAGTTCCACACAGAGCTGCAGAAGACCCAGAATGGCCCAAAGTAGAAAAAAAGCGGGGTTACTTGGTGTCTTCTCCAAAGAATTACCTCACTTAAACCATTAGGAGCTGCAAGAGGAATGAAAAGCAGACTTGTAGCTCTGCTGTGGAGGAGGAGTGCAAAGAGAGAAGGGGAGGTTGGAGAAAGAGAGAGACGTGGAGAGAAAGAAGAAACGAGAGAGAGAGAGCATTTGAAAGACTTTAAAACATTTTTATTTAACCAGATGGGTCAATTGAGAATCGAGAATTTATTGTAATTTCCTTGAAATTACACGGAAACAACGTTGATTCAACCGGTGTGTGTCCAGTGGGGGGCCGTGGGTTCTGTGGTCTGTGTGTCCTCAGGTCTCCATCGGTAGAGATGGATGGAGGTGCTGCAGGGACACCAGAGGCCCACTGTGGCCCCAGATAATCTCCTATCCATGCACTGTTTTACACCCCATTGCCCTGGAAGAGAGAGTTTCGCTCCACTAACACACTCGTCCAAGACTTGCTCTCTGGGATGGGGTAGTGGAGGGAAGGGGAGATTAGAAAAACAAGCTTCACATCCTTTAACTCCCTAAATGAACTCCCCAAATTAAGCAAATTAACCAAGTAATAAACTGCAGTGGACACTGCGTAAGCAGAAGTAATGCCTTCTGTGAAGATAAGATTCCCCATGCTTTTGTAAATGATACAGTAGGTCTGTTCAATGGATTCCCCATTCTGTTTTTAATGATACAGTAGATCAGTTCTGTAGATTCCCCATGATGTTGTTAATGATACAGTAGGTCTGTTTTGTAGGTTCCCCATGCTTTTGTAAATGATACAGTAGGTCTGTTTTGTAGGTTCCCCATGCTGTTTTAAATGATACAGTAGGTCTGTTCTGTAGATTCCCCATGCTGTTGTTAATGATACAGTAGGTCTGTTCTGTAGATTCCCCATGCTGTTGTTAATGATACAGTAGGTCTGTTCTGTAGATTCCCCATGCTGTTGTTAATGATACAGTAGGTATGTTCTGTAGATTCCCATGCTGTTGTTAATGATACAGTAGGTCTGTCCTGTAGATTCCCATGCTGTTGTTAATGATACAGTAGGTATGTTCTGTAGATTCCCATGCTGTTGTTAATGATACAGTAGGTCTGGTCTGTAGATTCCCATGCTTTTTAAAAATGATACAGTAGATCTGTTCTGTAGATTCCCATGCTGTTGTTAATGATACAGTAGGTATGTTCTGTAGATTCCCATGCTGTTGTTAATGATACAGTAGGTCTGTTCTGTAGATTCCCATGCTGTTGGTAATGATACATTAGGTCTGTTCTATAGATTCCCCATGCTATTGGTAATGATACATTAGGTCTGTTTTATAGATTCCCCATGCTGTTGGTAATGATACATTAGGTCTGCTCTATAGATTCCCCATGCTATTGGTAATGATACATTAGGTCTGTTCTATAGATTCCCCATGCTATTGGTAATGATACAGTACGTCTGTTCTCTAGATTCCCCATGCTGTTGTTAATGGTACAGTAGGTCTGTTCTGTAGATTGCCCATGCTGTTGTTAATGATACAGTAGGTCTGTTCTGTAGATTCCCCATGCTGTTGTTAATGGTACAGTAGGTCTGTTCTGTAGATTCCCCATGCTGTTGTTAATGGTACAGTAGGTCTGTTCTGTAGATTCCCCATGCTGTTGTTAATGATACAGTAGGTCTGTTCTGTAGATTGCCCATGCTGTTGTTAATGATACAGTAGGTCTGTTCTGTAGATTCCCCATGCTGTTGTTAATGGTACAGTAGGTCTGTTCTGTAGATCGCCCGTGCTGTTGTTAATGATACAGTAGGTCAGTTCTGTAGATTCCCCATGCTGTTGTTAATGGTACAGTAGGTCTGTTCTGTAGATCGCCCGTGCTGTTGTTAATGATACACTAGGTCAGTTCTGTAGATTCCCCGTGTTGTTGTTAATGGTACAGTACGTCTGTTCTATCGATACCCCATGATGTTGTTAAAGTTACAGTAGTTATTTTCAATTTTTCCCCCATGGTGTTGTTAATGGTACAGTAGGTATGTTCTATTGATTCCCCATGCTGTTGTTAATGATACAGTTGATATGTTCTCTAGATTCCCCATGCTGTTGTTAACTCTACAGTAGGTCTGTTCCTTAGATTCCCCATGCTGTTGGTTAATGATACAGTAGGTCTGTTCCTTAGATTCCCCATGCTGTTGTTAATGATACAGTAGGTCTGTTCTGTAGATTCCCCATGCTGTTGTTAATGATACAATAGGTCTGTTCTGTAGATTCCCCATGCTGTTGTTAATGATACAGTAGGTCTGTTCTGTAGATTCCCCATGCTGTTGTTAATGATACAGTAGGTCTGTTCTGTAGATTCCCCATGCTGTTGTTAATGATACAGTAGGTCTGTTCTGTAGATTCCCCATGCTGTTGTTAATGATACAGTAGGTCTGTTCTGTAGATTCCCCATGCTGTTGTTAATGATACAGTAGGTCTGTTCTGTAGATTCCCCATGCTGTTGTTAATGATACAGTAGGTCTGTTCTGTAGATTCCCCATGGTCTAGGTCTGTTCTGTAGATTCCCCATGCTGTTGTTAATGATACAGTAGGTCTGTTCTGTAGATTCCCAATGCTGCTTTTAACGATACAATAGGTCTGTTCTGTAGATTCCAAATGATTAGGTCTGTTCTGTAGATTCCCCATGCTGTTGTTAATGATACAGTAGGTCTGGTCTGTAGATTCCCCATGATGTTGTTAATTATACAGTTTGTCTGTTCTCTAGATTCCCCATGCTGTTGTTAATGATACAGTAGGTCTGTTCTGTAGATTCCCCATGCTGTTGTTCATGATAGAGTAGGTCTGTTCTGTTTATTCCCAATGCTGCTTTTAACGATACAATAGGTCTGTTCTGTAGATTCCAAATGCTGTTGTTATTGATACAGCAGATCTGACCTGTAGATTCCCCATGCTGTTTTTAAAGATACAGTCGGTCAGTTCTGTAGATTCCCTATGCTTTTGTGAATGATACAGTAGGTATGTTATACAGGCACCCCATGCTGTTGTTATTGATACAGTTTGTCTGTTTTCTAGATTCCCCATGCTGTTGTTATTGATACAGTAGGTCTGTCCTGTAGATTCCAAATGCTATTGTTAATGGTACAATAGGTCTGTTCTACTGATTCCCCATGATGTTGTTAATGGTACAGTGGGTCTGTTCTATTGATTCCCCATGATGTTGTTAATGGTACAGTTGGTCTGTTCTATTGATTCCCCATGATGTTGTTAATGGTACAGTGGGTCTGTTCTATTGATTCCCCATGATGTTGTTAATGGTACAGTGGGTCTGTTCTATTGATTCCCCATGATGTTGTTAATGGTACAGTAGGTCTGTTCTATTGATTCCCCATGATGTTGTTAATGATACAGGAGTTCTGTTCTGTAGATTCCCATTCTTTTTTTAATGATACAGTAGGTCTGTTCTATAGATTCCCCATGCTATTGGTAATGATACATTAGGTCTGTTTTATAGATTCCCCATGCTGTTGGTAATGATACATTAGGTCTGTTCTGTAGATTCCCCATGCTGTTGGTAATGATACAGTAGGTCTGTTCTATAGATTCCCCATGCTGTTAATTATACAGTAGGTCTGTTCTCTAGATTCCCATGATTGTTATATGATACAGTAGGTCTGTTCTTTAGATTCCCCATGCTGTTGGTAATGATACAGTACATCTGTTCTATAGATTCCCCATGCTGTTGTTATTGATACAGTAGGTCTGTTCTTTAGATTCCCCATGCTGTTGTTAATGATACAGTAGTTCTGTTCTGTAGATTCCCCATGCTGTTGTTAATGATACAGTAGGTCTGTTCTGTAGATTCCCCATGCTGTTGTTAATGGTACAGTAGGTCTGTTCTGTAGTTTCCTCATGCTGTTGTTAATGATACAGTTGTTCTGTTTTCTAGATTCCCCATGCTGTTGTTAATGATACAGTTGGTCTGTTCTGTAGATTCCCCATGCTGTTAATTGTACAGTAGGTCTGTTCTCTAGATTCCCATGATTGTTATATGATACAGTAGGTCTGTTCTTTAGATTCCCCATGCTGTTGTTAATGGTACAGTAGGTCTGTTCTGTAGATCGCCCGTGCTGTTGTTAATGATACACTAGGTCAGTTCTGTAGATTCCCCGTGTTGTTGTTAATGGTACAGTACGTCTGTTCTATCGATACCCCATGATGTTGTTAAAGTTACAGTAGTTATTTTCAATTTTTCCCCCATGGTGTTGTTAATGGTACAGTAGGTATGTTCTATTGATTCCCCATGGTGTTGTTAATGGTACAGTAGGTATGTTCTATTGATTCCCCATGGTGTTGTTAATGGTACAGTAGGTCTGTTCTGTAGATTTCCCTTTTAGTTTTTAATGGTATTGTAAAATTGTTCTGTAGATACCCCATGCTGTTTTTAATTACACAGTAGGTTTGTTCTGCAGATTCCCTATGATTTTGTGAATGATACAGTAGGTCTGTTATACAGGTACCCCATGCTGTAGTTAATGATTCAGTAGGTCTGTTATACAGGTACCCCATGCTGTAGTTAATGATTCAGTAGGTCTGTTCTGTAGATTTCCCTTATTGTTGTTAATGGGACTGTAAATCTATTCTGTAGTTTCCCCATGCTTTTGTGAATGATACAGTAGGTCTGTTCTACAGTATGTCTGTTCTATAGATACCCAATGCTGTTGTGAATGATACAGTAGGTGTGTTCTATAGTATGTCTGTTCTATAGATACCCAATGCTGTTGTTAATGATACAGTAGGTCTGTTCTACAGTATGTCTGTTCTATAGATACCCAATGCTGTTGTTAATGGTATAGTAGGTATGTTAAATAGATTCCTCATGCTGTTGTTAATGATACAGTAGGTATGTTCTACAGTATGTCTGTTCTATAGATACCCAATGCTGTTGTTAATGGTACAGTAGGTCCGTCCTTTAGACATGCATACTGTAGTTTTACTTTAGGATCGTCTTGCTCGCCCCACCCCCCACCCCCACTAACACACACACACACACACACACACACACACACACACACACACACACACACACACACACACACACACACACACACACACACACATACTCCTTTGCCTTCGACTTGTCACTGTGTCTTAAATCTGTTTCCGCTTCATTCTGGATGTGAGGCGACAAGAGGAGGCGCACTCTATAGACAAAAAGGGGCTGAAAAGAACTGCTATTTGCTTGCATGTATCAGACAGGCTTAAAAGGCACCCGCTCCTCGACTCCCTCTCAAAGCAGGGGACAGATGAAATATCCCCCCACTCTGTGAGATAACTAACCCGTGGGAGGTGAGCTAGGTACAGTAAGCTGTGAAAGGGGGAAATGAATGGCATAAATGCCTGTTTAAAACACATGTGAGGAGTAGATACATTAGAATAAGCCCACTTTCCTTCAAAACCTCTCCATGAAATATGTGTTCCTTTTCATTATACAGGAGATATGTGTTTACACCTCATCAAACTCCATAACTACGGTAACATACTGTACATTATCTGTGTCAATGTGTGGGCACTGTTGGTGTCTGTGATGATAACGACAGTGGGTGTTTAGTTCTAGAATGTATTGTTAAGGCTGACTGTTGTGGCGGATATGTGTGTAGGACAACATGCTGACCACAATAGTATTAAACATACCAATATGTCCCAATGAACACACCCGAGCACATGCAATACACACACACACACACACACACACACACACACACACACACACACACACACACACACACACACACACACACACACACGCACACACACACACACTGCAAACTAACACACGCTGTGGTGTCCTGTGCCTGTGTGGCCCAGTGCTGGGATGCAGAGTGAAGCAGGAAATATGTGAGCCGTGAAGGCATGTGTTTATGCTGGCTGCAGTCGGACATCGCCAGCCAGAGGGAAAACAGACCCTAGCAGCGCTCTCCCCTTCTCCTTTCTCCCTAGTCCTTCTAGTCAGAGACGACCTGTTCCCTCTTTCTCTTCTCCCTTCTCTCTTAGAGAGAATTCTTATTTCTTCATTGTCTTCACAAAATAGAGGCCATCTGGTTATATAGATGAAGCTAATAAAGCTGCAGTTGCATGGCCATAACACATTAGTGACTGTGTAGTAATTACAGCCATTGTTTTGTTTTTGTAGGAAGTGAACTTGACTCTTTTGGCCACCTCACTCACTGGTGTTGGCCACCACCCTGCATTAACAACAACACACTTCCATGGTGTCTCGCTAAACAGTTGAATGGGTTTCAGCGTTTCTCCGCTGTAACACGCAGCAATAAACATGACCTGCTGTTTCCCAACACATCTTCTGTGTAGTGATTGGACCCAGGGCCAGTGATGGTGTGAGATGTGTCTGGGTGGTAGAGCTCAGCAGAGTGTGTAGAGGGGAGGGGAGGAGAAGAGAGGCAGTGTGAGAAAGACATGGAGGGGGGCAGCGTGGTGGTGGGACTGGGGGGCGGCGTGGGCCAGCTGGAAGTGTGCAGTCAGCACAATGTGGTTTTCCAGTTCAGCTCAGTCTGGGAAAATCCATTGCTCTGTTTCTCGCTTAGCCACTAAAGGAACGGCGCTCTTAGACACCCGACGAGGGAGCGAAAGAGAGAAAAAGAGAGAGGGAGGAATAGAAAGAGAGAGAGGCAGCGATGAGGTTATTCTATTTGATTCTGTGTTTTAATGAAACAGTTTATAAGCTGCTGGCAGAACAAAGTGTTGTCGTTCAGTAAAGAAAGGAGGAGGGGCTGAGGGGCCTATTAGAGGTAATGACGCTGATTGAATGGTTTGATGGTCATCTAAGTTGAATGAAAGAACAGACCGTCAGGATACAACTTGAAAGCCCCCAGTAGTCTACTTCATCCTAAGCACATGCACGTTCTGACCCAAGTACTCCCTTGTTCTTCTCAGAATCACTAACACACTGCTTTTCTTATTGAGTACGTCAAAGTGAGGCGCCTCTCATCCACTACCATCTTGCTCTAATAGCGTACACCCATAGCGGTCAGTGGGAAGTTGGTCCATACACCGGATCCCTGTGGGGGTCAGCTGGAGAGGAGACAGTCTGCGGACATGCAGTGGTGGTCTATATATGGTCTGCATGGTCAATGTCAGTGGGGTCTGTGGGGCTAAGTCTCAGTGAGCGTGTAGATCTGTGTGATTGAGTGATTGAGTGCTTAGTGTTTGATCTGACAGCCTCAACATGATAATCCTCAGCCACTCCACACAGCAGCTCTTCCACAGCAGAGTAGGGGACAGCTAGGAGGATTTCAGTAGCGATTTGTCAAAAAGCTCCTTAATGATTTATTCAGTTGAGATTAATTTGCTGTAATACACAGGGTCTGTTCACACTCAGGGCTGATGTGAGAGTTGTGATTATGGCGTTGGATTAAAGGCAGGGTTGTGCTTTTCTGATTGGGGGCAGAGTCTGTGGTGGAGGGCAGCAAGGCTTGTTTGGAATTAGATGATCCTTTGGGTTTGAGAGGGGATCCAGGATCCACTCTGGCCCAGGCCCTCTTGCATGCAATATTATGAATTACCTTCACTTTTTGGAATGGCAAATATCCGCTTGTTGTGACTTACAAATGTACCAAAAACCTGATAATCTCATATAGCTCAGTCACACCCCTGCCTTATATTATCTCTCTCTCTCTCTCTCGCTCTCTCTCTCTCTCTCTCTCTCTCTCTCTCTCGTTCTATTACAAACACACACACACCGACTCATTGGATCAGCTGGTTGCTCTCTGATAGCTGGTCAATAATCTGCTTAGACTCAAAGTAAACTGCCTGCTACTAAGGCCCAGAAGCTAGGATATGCATATATATCATTAGTAGATTTGGATAGAAAACACTCTGAAGTTTCTAAAACAGTTTAAATAATGTCTGTGAGTATAACAGAACTGATTTGGCAGGCGAAACCCCGAGCACAATCCATTTGGGCGAGCTGAAACCGGTGTGTTGGGCGAGCTGAAACCGGTGTATTTCTGAATCAAACGTGACAAATAAATGGACATTTTTGGGACAATAAGAAGGACATTATTGAACAAAAGGACCATTTGTGATGTTTCTGGGACATTTTGGAGTGCCAACAGAAGAAGATCTGTAGTTTGAATTTGGCGCACTGCCATTTCACTGGATGTTGTCAAATCAATCCCGCTAAAGGGATTGGCGCATGAAGGGATCCATAAGAGGTTTTTAAAGCTGCTCATCTCCCTGGGGCCTCTGTCTCTCTCTCTGTCTCTGACCCCAGGTCTTAAAGGTGGCCATATCCCTGGGGCCTCTGTCTCTCTCTGTCTCTGTCCCCAGGTCTTAAAGGTGCTCACCTCCCTGGGGCCTCTGTCTCTCTCTGTCTCTGACCCTCCCTGGGGCCTCTGGATCTCAGCCAACTCTCAGAGATACCGACTGCTTTGGCCTGGATCATCAATACTCCAAGTTTACTACGTTAGCAGTACCCGATAAATGTTTCAGTAAACTCCTATGGAAAGTCTTGCTTCAGTGTTGGCTGTGTAAAACCATCTGTGAAGTGTGTTTTTCCTGTCTTCCCCTCTGCCCACGCACTACCAAACTTTAATCCTATTGGTCAGGATAAATGTTCCCTGCCCTGTGTTGCCATTGGACTGATTTATATCTGTTGAATGTAAAGGGCCCTGCTGACATAGAAGAGAAGAGTGTACCCTTTGAAGACAAGTCTCATTCACCACTATTCTAACCTCGAGGATCAAGTGAACAGTACAGAGGATTTGGAAACGATGGTCAAAAACCTTTATTGAGGCATGAGAGAAGAGGTGAAGGAAGAAGAGAAGAAGGGAGGAAGAGCCTGAATGGAAAGATCCAGCTTCTCATATCGCACCAATTAAAGGAACATCCAGGAGCCGGTTTCTGCTGAAAGCATTTCCAGACCTTCCTCTCTCTTTTTTTCCATTTCATCTTATGATCCCAGTGGGGTGACTATCGGTGAGGTATTTCCTGCAGTAAGTTTTCTTCAAGCTCTCTCTCACCCTGCCCTGAGAGCTGTGAACCAACGCAGGCGCCCAGACCGCTGTAGGAACAGTCTCCAGCCTAGAGAAACACAAGCTCTCTTCACTCATGTCCTGAACCCTCCTCTCCACAACCAGACAGACACAGCCAGTCCTCTCATTCCGCCACGCTAGAGAAGGACCATGAGATGTGGCGTGGTCCTCATTGGTTTGGAGATTGAGAAGTGTGTTACTTATTCAGTTCCAAATGAATAGATCCTCTAGTCTCTTGCTCTGGCTCTCTGTCTAGTGCTGCATGGGAGGAATCACTTTACCTAAAATCATCTTTCCCTGCTATGAAATGTTTGTTGACATGAGTACAATATGTGAAAAACATACTGTACTTGCCTTAACGCCAGTACTTGCTTGTAATTTGTGATGCGAAATCCCCCCTAAATTCTCCCATCTCCAACTTTCATCCAGCAAGTCTGTCAAAATAACCCGGTTGAACTATGGCCCCCATGGATTGATGAATGCTCCAGATGCATGGAGATCTCCCAATGAAACTGTTTTTCCACGGCTCATAAAGGCATAAAGGGATAAAAGGAAGTGAATGGGATAGCGGAGGACAGCGGGACTCTTACCACTGAATGGATCTAAGAGTAGATCCCTAGCGGCCCCAACAGAGAGCCAGGGGGGACGCCAGATTTTTGTGTTTTAGTAGCACTTGCTGATATGTTAGATCCATTTCCCTCCATATTTTCTGAGAGTGCCTCTGGTTCCCCTTCTCTCTGGGAAGAGGACCACCAGACTCCCTGTTCACCTTGGTCACAGGCTCAGCCTCTGCGAGGAAAGACAACTGATTCGCTATCAGTCATTTGTATTCAGCAGCCAGGGCTGTTATTTTACCAGGTCCATTAGTTTCAGCCCCGCCGCTCCTCTCCTCCCCAGCCAGAGAGAGGTATAAAAAAAGACACTATTAGACTGGAGCCCATCCTGTGTTTACATGAGATGGGAAATAGCTATGGACTTTTTTCTCCTTTCTTTTTCAGCTCCTGCATTTTTGTGTAGGTGTGGTGAGAAGACCACATCTGCAGTTTTGATCGGCGGGATTTGAACCTGAAGCAAAATATACTGGAGCGTTCTTTTCATCGAGCGCTGCCACAAACAGAAAAGAGAAAGAGGCATGGAGATGACCATTAGTCTGTTCTTTCCTTAATTCCACTGGAAGATAAGTGAAATCACATGTTGGCTGTGGTTGAGGAAAAACAGGGAACGCTGAAAGGAAGGAAAGTTCTCTTGAAGAGCACAATGAGGGAGTTTTTACTAGCCACCGTGCTTCTACACCTGCATTGCTTGCTGTTTGGGGTTTTAGGCTGGGTTTCTGTACAGCACTTTGAGATATCAGCTGATGTACGAAGGTCTATATAAATACATTTGATTTGATTTGATTTGAATGAGGAGGAAGATACGATTGATGAGGGGGAAGTAGAAGGTTTGATAGGTAGTGGGGATTGGGGACAATGCAGAGTCCATTTAATTTCATTGCATCACCATCGTCATCCCAGCATGCATGTACAGTACCTGCTGATTCTCTGCTCATAAACTCTGTACACTCTTAGAAAAAAAGGTTCTATCTAGAACCTAAAAGGGTTATTCAGCTATCCCCATAGAATAACAATTTGAAGAACCCTATTTGCTCCCAGGTAAAACTCTTTTGGTTCCAGGTAGAATCCTCTTGAGTTCCATGAAGAACCCTTTACACAGAGGGTTATACATGGAACCCAAAAGAGTTCTAGCTGGATTCAAAAAAGGTTCTACAGTGGGGCAAAAAAGTATTTAGTCAGCCACCAATTGTGCAAGTTCTCCCACTTAAAAAGATGAGAGAGGCCTGTAATTTTCATCATAGGTACACTTCAACTATGACAGACAAAATGAGAAAAAAAATCCTGAAAATCACATTGTAGGATTTTTAATGAATTTATTTGCAAATAATGGTGGAAAATAAGTATTTGGTCAATAACAAAAGTTTATCTCAATACTTTGTTATATACCCTTTGTTGGCAATGACAGAGGTCAAACGTTTTCTGTAAGTCTTCACAAGGTTTTCACACACTGTTGCTGGTATTTTGGCCCATTCCTCCATGAAGATCTCCTCTAGAGCAGTGATGTTTTGGGGCTGTTGCTGGGCAACATGGACTTTCAACTCCCTCCAAAGATTTTCTATGGGGTTGAGATCTGGAGACTGGCTAGGCCACTCCAGGATCTTGAAATGCTTCTTACGAAGCCACTCCTTCATTGCCCGGGCGGTGTGTTTGGGATCATTGTCATGCTGAAAGACCCAGCCACGTTTCATCTTCAATGCCCTTGCTGATGGAAGGAGGTTTTCACTCAAAATCTCACGATACATGGCCCCATTCATTCTTTCCTTTTACACGGATCAGTCGTCCTGGTCCCTTTGCAGAAAAACATGCTTCACAGTAGGTATGGTGTTCTTTGGATGCAACTCAGCATTCTTTGTCCTCCAAACACAACAAGTTAAGTTTTTACCAAAAAGTTCTATTTTGGTTTCATCTGACCATATGACATTCGCCCAATCTTCTTCTGGATCATCCAAATGCTCTCTAGCAAACATCTGACGGGCCTGGACATGAACTGGCTTAAGCAGGGGCACGTCTGGCACTGCAGGATTTGAGTCCCTGGCGGCGTAGTGTGTTACTGATGGTAGGCTTTGTTACTTTGGTCCCAGCTCTCTGCAGGTCATTCACTAGGTCCCCCCGTGTGGTTCTGGGATTTTTGCTCACCGTTCTTGTGATCATTTTGACCCCATGGGGTGAAATCTTGCGTGGAGACCCAGATCGAGGGAGATTATCATTGGTCTTGTATGTCTTCCATTTCCTAATAATTGCTCCCACAGTTGATTTCTTCAAACCAAGTTGCTTACCTATTGCAGATTCAGTCTTCCCAGCCTGGTGCAGGTCTACAATTTTGTTTCTGGTGTCCTTTGACAGCTCTTTGGTCTTGGCCATAGTGGAGTTTGGAGTGTGACTGTTTGAGGTTGTGGACAGGTGTCTTTTATACTGATAACAAGTTCAAACAGGTGCCATTAATACAGGTAACGAGTGGAGGACAGAGGAGCCTCTTAAAGAAGTTACAGGTCTGTGAGAGCCAGAAATCGTTTGTAGGTGACCAAATACTTATTTCCCACCATAATTTGCAAATAAATTCATTAAAAATCCTACAATGTGATTTTCTGGATTTTTTTTCTCATTTTGTCTGTCATAGTTGAAGTGTACCTATGATGAAAATTACAGGCCTCTCTCAGGCCTCTCTCTGACTGACTAAATACTGCACCTGGAACCAGAAAGTGTTCTCCCTTGGGGACAGCCAAATAACTTTTTGAACCCTTTTTTCTAAGTGTGTAGCATCCCTCTCTCTCTGTTTGTTTGATTGGTGGTCTGTCCCCAGCCACAGTGGAGTCAACCCCATCCGTTACATATCCAGAGATGCCTCTGCAGCGGTTTTACACAACCACTCCAGCTATCAAACCAGTGTATATGATCATCACTCCTTTCACCGTCCTTTTGTTGATTGGCCACTCCTTGGACGGCAGCCAATGGGAGCGATGGGGTGGTCCGGGCCACAGTGAGAGTGATGAGGGGTTAAACAACCACGGTGAGTGGCAGCCCGTGTGTCGTCCCGCTCTCCTCTTTGCCCATCCTTGAGCATGCCCTGTAGGCGGCCCTCTAATCCAGAGCCAGCAGTAGTATGGCTCCTGGTGCCAGTGGTAATGAAGTCCTGATTTGATTATGATGTGTAATGGGCATAGCAACAGACTGTGGCCGGCTCAGTTTGGGCTCCCCTTACAGAACTAGAGCCCTGATGTTCTGTTGTTACACTGAGGGCTCGGATCACCCACAAACCACAAATCCACACACATGCACGCACGCACAACCATCCTCTTTCACAAGTGGTGTATCAAGCAGTTTGAAATGGTTTTAGCTGTAGACTACACACTCCATCCTCTAGTGTTCACACCATGGAATGGCTGTGTGTGGTATTGTGTAGAGTGTATGCTCATGTCTCTGTGTTTTGGCCCAGAGGGTCAAGCTTAGTTTGCATGATGACCGTAGTAATGGACTGATGATAAATCCAGACAAGGTTTTCTTGGATTTCCTTTCTCCTCCATGTTTTGGCCAGCAGGCCGTGTCCTGGGCCGTGTCTATATGTGGAGGGAAAGTGGGTCACCACCACCAGATCCAAACCTGGGAGGCTGGTGAGAGGAGCTATAGGAGGACAGGCTAATTGTAATGGCTGGAATGGAATAAATGGATCAAACGCATCAAACATATGGAAGCCATTGCAGCCAGTAAACACATGCAGTGATGAGCCAATGAGCCCGTCCTCCTATAGCTTCTCCCACCAGCCTCCACTGCTCCAAACACACTGAGAACTACAGAGAAGCTACAGGGACGAACCTGTTGTGTCTTTCTCTCTCCCCTTCATCAACTCTCCTCTCTTCAACTGCCCCCTCCTACGTTCACGTCCTCTCCTCCCATCCCCATTTCTCATCTGTTTTTCTTTCCCCTCTGTATGTTCTGTTTTTTCCTTTTGCAATTACAGTAATATGTAACATCAGGCGTGGTGAGATTTAGGGCTTTACCTTACATAACCCATGAATTTAGCTGCAGGGTTTTAAGGCTTCTCTGAGCTGCTGAGCTTGGGGGCAATTGGGCCTCTTTCAAATATTTTCAAATGGTTGAAATCCCCAAAGGGCCCATGAGCATGAGGGATAGGAAGGCTTTGAGGCATGAGGGATAGGAAGGCTTTGAGGCATGAGGGATAGGAAGGCTTTGAGGCATGAGGGATAGGAAGGCTTTGAGGCATGAGGGATAGGAAGGCTTTGAGGCATGAGGGATAGGAAGGCTTTGAGGCATGAGGGATAGGAAGGCTTTGAGGCATGAGGGATAGGAAGGCTTTGAGGCATGAGGGATAGGAAGGCTTTGAGGCATGAGGGTTTGGAAGGCTTTGAGGCATGAGGGATAGGAAGGCTTTGAGGGCCATGATACAGAGGCCATCATTATATTGTATTACCGCCTAGCCTGATCCATTTGCCTCGCTGCTCCCCAAAATAGAATACGCAGCATCACCTCCATGTTAACACACACACACACAGACATAAGCAGTAAGCAGCAGTGATTGATGTGTGGCGGGACTAGCTAGCCTAGCGTTTCTACAGCCCATCTCCATCCACGTCCTCTACACTTTTCATAGACACTTTAAAAAAAAATACCTTGGCCCTGATCCTGGTAAATACATTCCACATAACTTAAACATTGTGCTAAAAGCATTTCTCTTTCTCTCTCTTTCTCTTAAACACACACATACACTCACACTCACTTGCCAAGCTGAGCTCTTTTCCCCAGAGAGTGCCGAGGGTGTACAGTTGTATGTGTGTGTAGAGTAAGCCTACATCTGTAGTGTTTCGCAAGTGTACAGCTCTTGGCATCTTTTTTATTCATTAAATTACATTTGATATGACTTTATATTCAATTGAAGTCGGGAAGGGGTTTTGGGCTTGGCTCTGGATCACCACGCCAACCAAAGCCTGTTTTTATTCCTCCGCTAGGGAGTCCAAACCGGACAGGCCGTAAATTTGAAATAATGAACCACCCGGGCAAATGTGGTGAATCGAGTATGGAGGGAAGGGCACCAAGGAGAGGAACACAGCTGAAGCTGATGGAGAGAGAGGACTGGAGGAATAGAGAGAGAGGGATGAAGGACGTGTCAGGGTGTTGTGCGGGGATGGTGGGGAGGAGATACTCAGAACTGCATGGGTTATGGGAGCGATGGGGTGGTCCGGGCCACAGTGAGAGTGATGAGGGGTTAAACAACCACGGTGAGTGGTTGTTTAACCCCTCATCAGGGGGGTTAGTGGGGGGTTAGTGTTATTTAGCAGGAAAAAGCCTCCGTCTTCAGGGGAATTTTAATTTCTGAGATGCGAGGTCCTGAGCTGGGGAAGTTTTAAGATGTAAAGCTGTAGGGATTACGTCTGTAAGAGGGGAGGACAGGAGGGGAGAGAGACAGGGAGCGAGGATGAGGCCACATGGGTTGCCCTCGGACATGACCCCTGTCAGCGGGGCGCTCAGCCGGTCAACACGGGGCTTTGGACAGGGGAAAGTTGTCTTCTTACTTACAGTACACGACATGGGAAGATGATGTGGAGATTAGAACAGCAGGACCACTGGGCAGCAGCAGAACTATGCAGGCCAGAGCATCTAGAGCCACTGCCTTTCAGAGCCACATAGGGAATATACTGTAGTAGAACACATAGGGAATATACTGTAGTAGAGCACATAAGGAATATACTGTTGTAGAACACATAAGGAATATACTGTAGTAGAACACATAGGGAATATACTGTAGTAGAACACATAGGGAATATACTGTAGTAGAACACATAGGGAATATACTGTAGTAGAACACATAGGGAATGTACTGTAGTAGAACACATAGGGAAAAAACTGTAGTAGAACACATAGGGAATATACTGTAGTAGAACACATAGGGAATATACTGTAGTAGAACACATAGGGAATATACTGTAGTAGAACACATAGGGAATATACTGTAGTAGAACACATAGGGAATATACTGTAGTAGAACACATAGGGAATATACTGTAGTAGAGCACATAAGGAATATACTGTAGTAGAACACATAAGGAATATACTGTAGTAGAACACATAGGGAATATACTGTAGTAGAACACATAGGGAATATACTGTAGTAGAACACATAGGGAATATACTGTAGTAGAACACATAGGGAATATACTGTAGTAGAACACATAGGGAATATACTGTAGTAGAACACATAGGGAATATACTGTAGTAGAACACATAGGGAATATACTGTAGTAGAACACATAGGGAATATACTGTAGTAGAGCACATAGGGAATATACTGTAGTAGAGCACATAGGGAATATACTGTAGTAGAACACATAGGGAATATACTGTAGTAGAACACATAGGGAATATACTGTAGTAGAACTATTTGTTGATGACACTACTGGACTGATTAAGACTATGAACCATATTGTCTATCAGACTACGTTCAGGCCCATTGAAGTGAGCAGTTTGTACAGTATTAGTGTGATTCAGTGATTCACTGCAAGTGCTATACACTATGCAGGTATCACATTACATACAACACAGCCTAGTTTTCTCACTTTTTGTAGCGCTTGGGCTGTGTTTTTGTTCTGGTTCTCTATCAAGATTTCGCTCTCCTTATCTTCCCTCCCTCAAGCTCAAGCGCTTTTGTAGCTCTGCAGCTGCAAAAGAGAACGAGAGCAAGGGAGGGAAAGGGGTAGTTAGAGAGGCAGAGAGAAAGAGAGTGAGGTTGAGGAGGAGGGAAAAGGGAGGGAGCAGGAATTGAATCATGAAATGAGGACCACATTTCCATACCGACTTGAAATGTGGGCTTTTCTTTTTTTATAGTAGTGGTGCGCTCTCTCTCTTTCTCTTTCTCTCTCTCTTTCTCTTTTTCTCTCTCTTTCTCTCTCTCTCCTTTCTCTCTCATTCTCTCTCTCTCTCTCTCTCGCTCTCATTCTCTCTCTCTTTCTCTCTCTCTTTCTTCCTCTCTATCATTCTCTCTCATTCTCTCTCTCTCATTCTCTCTCTCTCTCTCATTCTCTCTCTCTCTCTCTCTCTCTCTCTCTCTCTCTCATTCTCTCTCTCTCTCTCTCTCTCTCTCTCTCATTCTCTATCTCTCATTCTCTCTCTCTCTCTATCTCTCATTCTCTCTCTCTATGTCTCTCTCTCTCATTCTCTCTCTCTCTCTCCCTCTCTCTCTCTGTCTCTCTCTCTCATTCTCTCTCTGTCTCTCTCTCTCTCTGTCTCTCTCTCATTCTCTCTCTGTCTCTCTCTCTCTCTCTCTCTCTCTCTCTCTCTCTCATTCTCTCTCTGTCTCTCTCTCTGTCTCTCTCTCTCTCTCTCTCTCTCTCTCTCTCTCTCTCTCTCTCTCTCTCTGTCTCTCTCTCTCATTCTCTCTGTCTCTCTCTCTCTCATTCTCTCTCTCTCTTCTCTCTCTCTCTCTCTCTGTGTCTCTCTCTCTCTCTCTCTCTCTCTCTCTCTCTCTGTCTCTCTCTCTCTCTCTCATTCTCTCTCTCATTCTCTCTCATTCTCTCTCTCTCTCTCTCTCTCTCTGTCTCTCTCTCTCAAGCGCTCTATGCAGCTGTTAGTCAGTCATTTTCTGTTTGTTTGTCTCTTACTCCCTTCCCTCTGGCTCTCCCTCTCTCTGCCATTAGCTCATGTAAACTGCCATTAGCTCATGCTTTTTTCCAGAGAGGAATGCCTCTGCTTTTCATTAAAGTAAAAAAGCAGATCCCCTTTCACCATGCAGAGCGGACGCCATTTTACCTTGCCTCCTTCTCTCCCCCTCGTCTGAGAGCCACGGTGTCCTGAGCCGTTTGTTTTGTCCACGCGGCCCTGAGCAAACTTTCCCCCGCCAGTGTTTGTTGAGCTTTCCGACATGAGCATCTTGAATTGATAGGGGTCCCTCTGTGTTGTGGCCATTACGACACACACTCTCTCTCTCCTCGTATGATAACATAGCTGACCGCACAGAGGCCCAGACCCCATCCAGCTCCCACCAGGCGCTGCAGCGCCCGCCACATGTGTTTACTGTGTGCATTCCTCAGCATGAGAGAACGCTGCCCAGAAACGGCCCACAGAAACACCAGGCAGGGACCCTCTGGCTGGCCTCTCTACAGGGAAGGTCCCTGAGAGGTGAAAAATACGACAAGCCATGCAGCTCTGACTGAGGAGGCTCTCTGTGTGATCACAATGTAACAGAGTGGCAGGTGAACTCTTTATTCCCCTCTAGGTCCCCTTTACTTCTCCTAACAATCCCTCACTAGTGAAATACAAAAGACATGATTTTGCCGACTATTGTGTGGAAAGCTTTCCTTTGCTGTGCCCTGTTATGCAGTGTAGTGCCGTCCTGTGCAGACTAGTGCTGTGCTGTGCCTCAGCTCCACTGACAGTAGACAGTGTGGACACTCTGACAGCCAAGATTGAGACACAAACACTGGCTCATGGGAAGGCATGTTGAGCCTCGGTTGACTGAAGGCAGGGCTGGCTGTCACATGTTAATTTGAGGCCTCAAAACAAACAAACACACACACACGCTATGGGTCCCTGGTGATTGTGCACAGTGTGGACCTGGCACAGGTTGTGTGTAGCGCTCCATTGCACTTGCTCCTGACCTGAATACACAGACAGCTCCAGGAGCCCCCCAGGGGCCACCAGGCTCATCCGGGGCCACAGGAAGTATAGCAAGAGACCAGGCAGAATGGAGTTATTTTATCTCCTCTGGATTCTCTTGGTTCCTTTAACTGACTCTCCCTTCCTTTCTCTCTCTTATTGTCATCTACCATCATTTTGTCTGCTCCCTCCCTCCCGCTTTCCCTCTCTTTCTCTTTCCTTCCTTCTCCTGCTTTCTCAACCTTCCCCCATCTCTCCCTCTCTCTCTCTCCTCTCCTCAAGCTGTTTTTCATAAACCCCTGGCTGCAGCAGAGATCCCAGAGGCGTAGTGTGAAACACTAGACTTTTCTGAGCTGTTGCCAGACAGATGCTGGCTCCTCAGGTCCTCACTAGCAGATCCTTCATGCTTCTCCATTTGACATTTAGGTCTAGCCTAGCCTTGCCCTGCCCTGCCCTGCCCTCTCACTGGTACAGTACTATTTCTCCCTCCTACAAAGGAAAACTATGGGATCCCTCTTTTGTTACGAGAGAGGCTCTCCAATCTTTCGTTTACAGCTTTTATTCCCTTCGCTTTCTCTTTGTCTCCATCTCCCTCTTTCTCTCTACAGTTGAAACATGGTAGAACATGTCTGATTTGAAGATGAAGTGGTTCAAGAGATGATGATGGTGATGATTGATAATGATTTGTTATACGTATTATAGTGTTAGTGGATTGTCATTGATAATCTCTTATTATTGAGGTGATTTTCTGAGACCGAGGGAAGCAGGAAGGTATTACAGTCTTATCTTGGTTAATAAGTTAATAGATGGAATAAATCTCCAATTATTGGCTTTACAATGAGAGCAGCTGAGTGCTTCCATAAGCTGAATGATATGAACTAAGCCTTGCAGCAGTACTTCATGAGGTCCCATCACTTACTCATTCAGCTATGCATACAGTATACCCACACACAGGCCCCACTCAGTCACCAGTCAGCAACATAGCTTATCGAAATCCTAACTCAGCTTTGGGCCTGTGCTCTCTGGCTGAAACCTGGGACTTGACTGTAACCCCTGTCCCAGCACCATTGGCCCTGATCCTGGGCAACAGCTTCATGTGAGGGCAGTAGGCCTGGGCACCTGTCTGTGTGTGCAGCACTAGGCTAGGTGTCCTGGCTGGCCCACATGGCATTTAACCCTGAAGGATGTCCAGGCAGATTGTTTATTCACCTTATCTGCTGTGCATGAGATAAAGCCAGCATTGACACAGATAGCAGGAGCGTGCGCAACACTCACCCGCCCGCTGACTCAAAGCCAATGACCTTGAGGTCGGGTCAGTTAAGGACAGACAGACACATGGCGGTTGGGCTCATGACTCACAGACAGCTGGTGGTCAGAGGTTGATTCTCTATCGGTGCCCCCATTTGTCTGATTGTTGTTTCTCATGGGCTCATCTGTTTCTCGGTTGGCGCTCAATTTTTTCACAGGAAGATTGATTTCGCTCCCTCCTTCGTGTTTGCTGGGAAAAGCCCTTCATGACAGGGACTTGAGTTCCCTGGATCAGCCGTGTGTGTGTGTGTGTGTGTGTGTGTGTGTGTGTGTGTGTGTGTGTGTGTGTGAGAGATAAAGGCTGCCACTGGCCTCTCTCCTACAATGAGCTGGCATCGACTTACGAAAGCTGCACCAAGCTCCCTAATTCAACACACTCATACAAATTGACATAAACACACATGTGTCATACACTGAGCAGGGCAAGAGAGAGGAGATGAGAGGAGACACACACATTCACACAAACACACTTTGGCACTCAATATGTAGATAAGCGTACACAGACAGATTCATACACATACATACAGACGCCTTTGGCATCATCTAGACAGGATGTGGATTTTTACATGTCCATTCATCACTCTTCTAATTCATTAGTCAGAAAGAGCATTTATGCAGCGCACACATTATTTTTACAGGCATTTATGTGTTTGTGTGGAGTTTTACTGCCCTCGTTAAACACGTCCTCCAAGCCCAGATAGATTTGGGAGCATTTATTTGCATAGTGCACAAACCCAAAATAAATCGTTAAATATTTTTGGCCTGATGTCTCACTGGATTAAACTAAGGCCCATTGGTGTAAATAGTGTGATGTAAGAATGTGATATAAGAATGCTCTTAGAACGTGAATAGAGGGTTATAATCTCATGTTATAACCTACATGGCGTGGTAGACAACCTGGCAGATGACTGCTGTTATGGTATTGATGTCTCTCTGGCAGAGCTGCACCAAGGAGCCCAACACCTCACCACATACTGTCCCTCTGGCAGAGCTGCACTGTGAGGCCCACATTGTGTTATCCAAACATTTTCACAAAGGCTAACAGACATATGCCCCTGCTGGAAGAGAATGGAATATTCTATTCCAGTACTTTCCTCATGCTTGTTGTTGTTCCTACTGGTAAGACTTTGCCCTGTGCCCGAGGGTAGACGTAGACTGGCATAAGATGGCGCTGGAACTGCTGGCCAAAAGTTCACAAGTTCACACTCTAAATGCTCTCTGTGTGATACCCCCCTGCCAATCCACACACACACACACACACACAGCCTGAGTGGCAGGTCAGTCTCTGTGTTCTCTCCTTGATTGATAGGCCCAGATCAGAGCACACCACTTCATGCATGTGGCCCCAGACACAGGGTCAGAGTTGGCAGATTATGACCCTAACACCGGGCCTGGCCCTGTCTCCTGGTTGCTGTGTGTGTGTGTTTTCCTCCTCTCCTCTCCCCTGCAGAGAGTTTTGATCATGGCTGTACTCCCTAGGAGCTTCTCTTCACGGGTGCCCACTGAACACTAAACCCACTCTCCTCTTCTCTCTCCTCCTCTCCTCTCTCCTCCTCTCTCCTCCCCTCCCCCACTCTCTGCCAACAAGTCTCTCTTTCTTTCTCATTCCTTTTATTCTCTCTGCTCTCCTCTTTCTTGGCAAGGCCTGGTGTTCCCACAGCTCTCGCGACCCCCCTAGCCCCCCTTCTCCTCTCTCTCTCCCTCTCTCTCTCTCTCTCTCTCTCTCTCTCTCTCTCTCTCTCTCCTCTCTCTGTCTCACTCTCACTCTCACTCTCTCCCTGGCACAGAGGGACATCACATGACCCTCACTCCCACTAGCAGACCCACACACAGGCTGTGCCCACACACACCACTTCCCTGTAAACCACACTTTCTCATGTCTGTTATATAGGCCTGCTGCTTCCCTTCTCAATACGTTCCACTGGGTCAGACACTCATACAGTATGTCCATGTAGATTCTGTACACTGTCTATAGGTCTGTGTGTGTCCCCTCCCCCTATCGCTCGTGTTTCACAGAATGCAGTCACATATTTACCTCTCTTAGCAGATTTCTTTAGCATGTGTTCTGTGCCCACTGCCCACTGCCAGTAAGTGACATCTGGTGGCCAAACAGTCATTACACTTGTTAAAGCATATTTTTAGTAGCCTTTTTTATTGATTTAAATTTTATTTCACCTTTATTTAACCAGGTAGGCTAGTTGAGAACAAGTTCTCATTTGCAACTGCGACCTGGCCAAGATAAAGCAAGCAGTTTGACACATACAGCAACACAGAGTTACACATGGAATAAACAAACATGCAGTCAATAATACAGTAGAAAAAGTCTATATACAGTGTGTGCAAATGAGTTAGGATAAATTAAAAATAGGCAATGGTAGCATCAATATAGCAATTAAACACTGAAATGGTAGATGTGCAGAAGATTAATGTGCAAGTAGAGATACTGGGGTGCAAAGGAGCAAGATAAAAAAATAAATACAGTATGGGGATGAGGTAGTTGGATGGGGTATTTACAGATGGGCTATGTACAGGTGCAGTGATCTGTGAGCTGCTCTGACAGCTGGTGCTTAAAGCTAGTGAGGGAGATATGAGTCTTCAGCTTCAGTGACTTTTGCAGTTAGTTCCAGTCATTGGCAGCAGAGAACTGGAAGGAAAGGCAGCCAAAGGAAGAATTGGCTTTGGGGGTGACCAGTGATATATATACCTGCTGTAGCGCGTGAACCAGGCGAGGCAATCATTTGAGAAACCAAGGCTGTTGAGTCTGCCGATAAGAATGTGGTGATTGACAGAGTCGAAAGCCTTGGCCGGGTCGATGAATACGGCTGCACAGTGGTTATGATATCGTTTAGGACCTTGAGCGTGGCTAAGGTGCACCCATGACCAGCTCTGAAACCAGATTGCATAGCGGAGAAGGTACGGTGGGATTTGAAATGGTCAGTAATCTGTTTGTTAACTTGGCTTTCGAAGACCGTAGAAAGGCAGGGTAGGATAGATATAGGTCTGTAGCAGTTTGGGTCTAGACTGTCTCCCCCTTTGAAGAGGGGGATGACCGCGGCAGCTTTTCAATCTTTGGGAATCTCAGACGATACTAAAGAGAGGTAGCCTTATAGTAACAGTATGTCAAATTTCAAAAGGAAACACATGGGATCTCAGAAAGTCAGGGTCATTTGAATCAACACAGAGGTCTATTTATCTGTCATATCAAATTAAAACCAATACATCAATTAATCAAGTTAAATGGTCTATGCTGCTCTGTGAATTACTGTCACACTGTGTGTCTGGCTCTGTACACCCTGGTTGATCAGCAGAGGGACAGATAAAAGATGAAAGCATCAGAGAGAGAATAGGGAGAGGGGTATACATGGGCAGGATGCCAGCCCCTTTCCTCTACCCTCACCACCCCCCTCTGCACTCTCCCATGGTTGAGTCCCCTTAGGCCCCACTCACCCCCTGGCTCCCCCTGCTCTGTGTGGTGTTGGCACGGTGTGGGTGCAGGCGGCACACAGACGGGCACGCAGATGGGCACCGGGCTACACAGGGCAGCCTCCCCACACCTGCTCCTCATTGGCACAGGGCAGGGGCCGCCATGCAGAGCACACACACAGAGACACACACACAGAGACACACACAGAGAGACACACACACAGAGACACACACACAGACACACACAAACAGTCACGCAAACTCACATGTACTCACTGCTACACTCACTCACGCACACTCACACAATTTACATGCTTATCTCGTACTATACACACATGCTCTGGAGGAAGTATGATGCCTATTTTATACACATTAAGATACAATCTCATAGAAATATTCATGTACAGTAGATATATTTATATTCTTACCAAAACGGATACATTGTACACCCTCGCAATTAATCACACGGCAACATACTGATCTAATACTGAAGTCCAGTAATATATTGGAATCTGTCTACACTGGCTAATGTCTCCTCTGAACCTGGCGCCCTCTTTGCCCCAAGGAGCTTAAACTCAAAGGACCCACCACGGGTGTCCAATGACAATGCCGAAATATGGGGTGAGAAGGGGGGGGTGTGTGGGGGGATGGTCAGATGATGATGTATGGTTTTATAAGATAGGAAATGAATAAATAAGTGGGGATTTTTAAAATGTTTAAATAACGGCCAATGAAAGAGCTGAGTGAACATCTGTGTGGGAGAGCCTGGGAGATTAGGAGGGGTTGGAACATTTTAAACGTATTAAGGTATGTTTAGCAACATACCGATAAAACTCCGGGGGCTCTTTATCCAGGGGTGGGTGTGGAGGACTGGGGGATGGGGAGGTTGCAGGGGCTTTCCCATTCTGCTGTGCGGGGAGGGGAGACTATGTACACACACACATAAACACACGTGTAGCCTATGTACGTTCATGCACTTGAAACCACATGTGCACGCCCACTGTCATGGAGTGAAAAGGACTGCTTCTGGATATCAACATTTTTGGGATATCAACACGATATACAAGCATGCATGTATACATATTTGGTCAAATACCTTTACTCCACATCCATCTTTTACGCTAAAAAAACATATAGATCATATACTGTAAACATACGTGCTGCTCAAACACATAATCCTACTACTGGTATGTGTTTACATGGCGATTAAGGAAGTGTGCCTCACACCAGGCTAGCAAAAATGTTTAGGTCTCTGGGAGCCATAGCTAAACCTAACGACCCAGACTCCACTGTGGTATTGACCTATTCTAGCTGTATTTGATGTTCAGATTTAGGGAGTGTGTGTGTGGTGTGTGTGTACATGTTTTACTATACTTTTTGTACCAGAAGTCCTCACAAGAATAATGAAAAAAATAAAAATCTAATTTAGGCTTAGGGGTTAAGTTTAGGGTTAGATTTAGATTTAGGGTTATTGTTAGGGTTAGTGGTTAGTTTTATGGTTAGGTTAGGGTTAGGTTATGTTTATTAGGGGTTAAAATAGGATTTTGAATGGGAATCAATTGTTGGTCCCCAGAAAAGTCCTTAGTATAGTTAGACATACATTAGCTGTGTGTGTGTGTGTGTGTGTGTGTGTGGGTGCATGCGTGAGTACGTGTGTGTGTTCGTCAGTATGTGTATGCATGCATGTGTGTGTGAGGAATTCCAGCCAGGCTGCTCCTCTCGTGTCAGGCCTGAGATATATGGGTCCACCACAGCTGGGTTCCCACATGCGGGCGGAGCCACGCCGGCCCACACAGTTTACCGTCAATGACAGGGTTCGGGCCTGGATGCGAAAAAAACCCAGTGTGATGGTGCTCATAGAGAGAGAGGGAGAGAGACTGTGGAGTGTTTGTCTAAAGGCCTCTCGCAGGCGTAGGAAGAGGGCCCTATCATTTCACTGTGAATGGAACCATGGCGCTCTATCCTTAAATGACACAGCACCCGGGGTGGGAGAGTCATGGCCCTCGGCCACTGGGAGAACACACACACGAGCTGGCCTCAGATGAGGAGTTGTTGAAAGAGAGAGAGACTGCTGTTTGCCAGCATGCTGATTGTTTAGATTCAGACGCACTATCCTGATTTACTCATGGCCGTCTGTTCTGTAGCCTGCAGCTTTGTTGCACACTGTTGCACTCTATTACAGAGAGCATTATCAGCCTTAGTTGTAACACTTACTTGTAGTTAGCATGTTAGCTTTACATATGACAGTAGCACGTTACTGTTGATATTTATACTTTGCATGCCTCCTCTGTGCAGTGCCATGTCACACCAACCATTCATCAGCCATTCCCAGCCATCACTACACACACACACACACACACACACACACACACACACACACACACTGACAGTGAGCCACATCTGGCCAGCTGTTGTGTGTGTGTATGTGTACCTACTTCCTGTCCTCCATCTGTTCATTTTTTCATTTGAACCGGGCCACTGTGTGGCAGACAGAAGTCGAGGGCAGCTGGGTCAACCCGAGTCTAATCCAGGACTGTCCTCCCAGAGAAGGAGAAGGAGAAGGGGAACGAGAGAGGGAGAGAGAGGGGCAGGGAGAGATGATGGGGGGTCATAGAGAGAGCAGAAATATCTGAGTCAGAGACAGTAACAGCAGTCAGAAACAAAGCAGAGAGAAAAGAAAAGAAATAAATACAGAGAAAAAGAGATGGAATCCAGGACTGTTATTGTACTTTAGAAGGAGAGAGAGAAAGGGAGAGAGGTGAAGAGAGACAGAAGTGAAGATGGAGCTGAGCCCTGGCTCAGAGCACAGTAGCCTGCTGAGAGGCCATCCACACTCCTGTCGTCAAGTTTGACTGTGGAACCATTGGCTTTATCTCTGCCATTTGACTCAATGTTGATCTTTCACTGTGCCATGTGAAATCCCCTTCCAGTTAATGCATATTACATTAAAACATGCTGTTTGCTCATGTGTGCCTGTAATGCATAAACAAATGCTCTAAGCCGGCTGGTAAGTAGGCAAAAAGTGCCTATTTGTATGTACGAGCGCATTCATTTATGAATATGCGCATGGCAAATGAGTCTATTAGACCTGGCACAGTGAGAGTGTGTTTATCATATATTGTTGTGTGTCTTTATGATGCATCCAAATCACAGGTGTGTTTGATTAGTAGAATAATGACATCTACTGTATGCTGGGTCCTGCTGAAAGCATGTAGGCCCATAGAAATCAGAATGAATAGAAGGGCCTTGGAACCCTCTAACCCTGGCAATTTGACTGATGAACTCATGGGTATGCTCGCAATGGCTGCCTGGTATTGTGATGCAATCATTTCCATGGTAATGTAGAATGGTCTTTTAAATTATGTTAACTGATGTGGCTCATGCAATGTAAAGTATTTTTTTGTAATGTCAGTTGAGCTGATTCAACAAATCACAGCACAGATTGATGGGTACACCTTCCTAATATTGAGTTGCAACCCCTTTGCTCTCTATTCATTCTACTTCTGAACAGCCTCAATTTGTCAGGGCATGGACTCTACAAGGTGTCGAAAGCGTTCCACAGGGATGCTGGCCCATGTTGACTCCAATGCTTCCCACAGTTGGGTCAAGTTGACTGGATGTACTTTGGGTGGTGGACCATTCTTGATAAATACAGGAAACTCTTGAGTGTGAAATACCCAGCAGTGTTGCAGTTATTGACACAAACCGGTGGGCCTGGCACCTACTACCATACACCGTTCAAAGGCACTTAAATAGTTTGTCTTACCCATTCACCCTCTGAATGGCACACATACACAATTCATGTCTCAAGGCTTAAAAATACTTCTTTAACCTGTCTCCTCCCCTTCATCTACACTGATTGAAGTGGGTTTAACAAGTGACATCAATAAGGGATCATAGCTTTCACCTTCACCTTTCACCCAGGTCTTTCTAATGTTTTGTACACTTAGTGTATATGTACTGTATGATGAGGAGACTTAGTGACAAATGTATGAAGTGTGTATGAATGTGATTGGAGTGAGTCTGTTAATGTGTATGTACTGTATGTCTGTTTAATAGAGTGTGTGTGATGCATTATCTTTCCAGGATGTGTACAGGGGCCCTTGGGGCGACTGTGTGCTGGAGATAAGGGTGAGCAGTGTAGGGCTGGTGTGTGTGTAACCCTGGGAATGGTGGCGTGGTGATAAGCGGCGTGGTGGCAGTGATTCTCCTCCCAGCCCTGTTGGCTTGTAGAGCAGCAGCACTAATAATGGACAGCCTCTCCATTGTCTCAGAGCATCTCCTCTCTGTTTGATGAGCTCTCCCCTGTTCATCCCTTCATCATCCTCCCGTTGTTCCTCTCCAACACACTCAGATCCAGCACCAGGAAACTAGCCCTGCTAATGTGCCATGCAGTAGGATTGGAGGTTCATATACTGTAGGCTACTGTAGACAGCAGCTATTAGAATTTAACTGAAGCTGTTAACACTCCACCAGACCACCAGGGGGCCTCAGTTAGATTAGACTGGTGATCTAACAGTGGTCTGATTTAAGGACTGTTTTTCCTGACCTGACAAGGAAAAACTCTTAACTATGGACCATAACAAGGACCCAGGGTTTTCCCTGGCCAGGTGAGTAGTCAGGAAACCCCCTGGCCCCAATCTGATTGGGTGTATGGTCCCCGGGGGGCCCGCAGGTGTAGAGCTGTATTGATCACAGCTGGTATGTCTGGGGAGAATGAATGAGGCAGATCTGGGCTGTCAGGTTCTATCAGAGTCAGTGTGACTGCTGTAACTGCTCATCCTCTCATTAACCACCTGAATGGAGGGGTATCCCTACTGTTGTTATGATGACCCAGACTCTTTCTTTTTAACTGTTTCAAAAAAGGTCCATAATATATAGGTTCAAGTTCAATTGCATATTAAGATGTTTTTACATAGTGGGAGTATGCCCAAATTAGGTTGTATTATTTTCAAAATGAAGGGCCTCAACAGACTTAGATGGTCCCCTTTATACACCATCATACAGTTAAAATGTTGGCTTGCACTCTAGTTCACCTTATTTACCTCTTACAGGAATGTAATAATGGTCTCTGTCTGGATGTTTTCCTTATGTTTCCTCCTATTTTCCTTGATGATTTGTCAGTGCGGCTCTGCTGCAGTCGTCCAGTCTAGTTTTCATTTAGCAGCTTGCAGAGGTCCAGCAGCACGGCAGACAATGACTGGAGACAAACACCCCGGTGGTTTTATTTTCACTCCATCTGCAGTGTATATCCTCTGTAGATCTTTTATCTTTCATACCACTGGGTCTGTGTGAGAGTGTGTGTGCTAGCGAGTGTTGGTGCGCCATCAACTAGCAGGAATGTATTGGTACCGCCAAAGCTAAGATGGCTGCCAAATGCTAAAATGGCTGCCAGGATTCCACAGAGCGACAGCGTGAGTGAGGGAGAAGCAGAGAGAGTAGAGAGAAAAGCGAGAGGGACTGAGACTCCATTCAGGGAGAGGGAAAAAGAGACTCCTTTTAGACCAAAGTGATATGGCGATTCTGTCCTTTTGTTTTGGTTTTCTCGTCTTTAGCGGTGGGGTGAATGGTGCGGCAGGACTAGCCTCCCCAAGATGAGGATGCTGAGGGGCTTAGATGGAGCGGAGGGAGGGAGGGGCCTAGTAGTAGGGGTAATGGGGATACTTGGCCCACACTGCATTAAACCCTACAGTGCTGTGGGGGTAATTGGCTTGAATGGTATATATGATCCAACCATAAAGCTCTTCAAGGTTGCATTACGCAGCAGAGAAAGAATGGCACCAAGCGGGGCCAAACCAAACTAGCACAGGCCTCTCTGTGCACAGTCGTTAAGGTAAAGAGCTGAGTGAGACGCAGTCCCAATGACGCCTCGCGGACCCGGGCTTCACATTTACACTCCTCAGCTTACACTAGTCATCAGTGTGGAGGGAGAGAGAGGCTGCAAGCTGGGGTTACATGGGAACTTCACCTGCCACACTGTGCCAACGACCTGCACTCAAACAGGACTCCCTGTGTGTGTGTGTGTTCACTGTGGCTCCCTGGGATTGAGAGAGAGGGATGCTGAAGAAGAGAGTGGGGAGAGTAAGGAAGAGAGAGAAAAAAGAGAAAAGGAAGGAATGCCAGAGATACAATGGGGCAAGAAATGTCACAAACACACAGTTGTTTCATCTCTCAAACTGGAACACCAAACCATTCCTCTTTGATACTTGATGCTCTCTGGAGAGAGTATTAGTAGTGATTCCTCTACTGTGAATGGCTCTGGAAAGTACAGTCTGGTGTTTGATTTGCCATTTCATGACTCTAATGTTAAACCTTTAATCTAAGACCCAATTCTGCCTCTGGAAAGAAGGGGTTTTAAAATACCTTCCAAAGTGTTCCTATGCCGTCCTCCGCCCACTGCCCCCTCACCTTGGGTACCGTCCAGGCATCTGTCTCCTGCCTAACCTCCACCTCTCTCCACCATCTCTCTCTCTCTCTCTCTTTCTCTCTCTCTGTCTCTCTCTCTGTCTCTCTGTCTCTCTTCCACAGAATCCGGACAATCAGACAGCTCAAACCAGCAAGGAGACACAGACATCAAGCCACCGCCCAATGGTGAGTTCACAGTGTGAACATACACAGTCATTTATACATGCGGATGCATGTTTAAACGCTTTCTCTCACACACACACACACACACACACACACACACACACACACACACACACACACACACACACACACACACACACACACACACACACACACACACACACACACACACACACACACACACACACACACACACACACACACACACACACACACACACACACACCAGTATAGAGTGTATAGTGTGTCCCAGTGGAGTTGGGCATGGGTTTATTATAGTAAGGTGAGCTGATGTTGCTGTGCCTGGCTGTGAGTGTGGCATCCCACTCATAAATCACCCTGACGTTATTGGAAGATGGGAACCACATGGCCGTGCTGCCGACTGGAGCTCTGACCTCATACAGCCGGCCCTGCTGCGGTTAACCCAGGCTGAGGCAGGCTGAGGAGAGGGTGTGTAAGTTGGAGCACCACTAACCATGGAGAACCTGGACATCCTACACTCTTAGAAAAAATGCTATTTAGAACCTTAAATGGTTCTTCGGCTGTCCCCATAGCAGAACCCTTTGAAGAACATTTTTTGGTTGCAGGTAGAACCCTTTTGGTACCAGGTAGAACCCTTTCTACAGAGGGTTCAACTGTACATGGAACTCAAAAGGGTTCTAGCTGGTACCAATAAGGGTTGGTGTATGGGCATAATACACATTATGGGTGTATACACATTCCTTTATACCCAGCCAGGGACCTATAGACTGAGTGGACACTATAGACTCTACACTACACACTACAGCACTGTTTCTTAGTCATTCATGCTCCTGGGGAGCCAACGGGGCACATTTTGACCTAGCACTACACACCTGATTCCACTAACTGAAGGTTTGATGATGAGTTTAGATTAGTGGAATCAGGTGTGTAGTGCTAGTTCCCCAGGAGCAGGAAACACTACACTATAGCCTTAGATAGAGAGCCTTGGTCACTATATCCCACTGCCAGGGCCTGCACACAACATACACTAGGGCTCTTAGAAAACTTAAACACACAAATACAATCCAAAATCTATAGCAGTAATGACATCATACATGTTGCAACAAGCTCTGCCATACTGGATGCCCACTGGACACCATGTAAACAGTGTGTGTGTGTGCATGGTGTGTATACAGCTTACACAGGGCACAATCTGTGGAGCACATTAAGGCCTCCTGCTGGACAGTGTTTTGACATGCTAGACTTGAAGCAGTCATGACGTGAGTACCTGTCCATAGGGCTTTTGATAAGTGTGTGATACGTCCAACCAAAGCCATTTCCTATCTTATAGAAAACACATGCTAGTGCCTTATCTGTTTTTTATCTGTTTTTCTATGCTCCCTCTGTGTGTGTGTGTGTGTGTGTGTGTGTGTGTGTGTGTGTGTGTGTGTGTGTGTGTGTGTGTGTGTGTGTGTGTGTGTGTGTGTGTGTGTGTGTGTGTGTGTGTGTGTGTGTGTGTGTGTGTGTGTGTGTGTGTGTGTGTGTGAGCGTGTGTGTGTGTGTGTGTGAGAGTGTGTGTGTGTGTGTGTGTGTGAGCGTGTGTGTGTGTGTGTGTGTGTGTGTGTGTGTGAGCGTGTGTGTGTGTGTGAGCGTGTGTCCTAGCATCTTCTCATCATCTTCATTGCTCTCATCTCTGTTTTCCCAGGGCATTTGAGTTTCCAGGACTGCTTTGTGACTTCAGGGGTGTGGAACGTGGCTGAGCTGGTCCGAGTGTCACAGAGTGAGTCACTGCCTCTCCTCTCTGTCACTGTCACTCTCACTACACACTCACCAGTACACACAAACCTCAAGGTTCTCACATGCATTTTCCTACTATACTCTCTGTTTAAAGAGTTGTGTAAGAGTCGCATGTATCTGTGTGTGTGCCTCAGCTCCAGTGGCCACAGCGTCCGGCCCCAACTTCTCCCTGGCCGACCTGGAGAGTCCTGGCTACTACAATATCAACCAGGTGGCCCTGGGACGCCGCTCCATCACTTCCACCCCCTCCACCAGGTACACACACACATTACCTGATTATTTTGTAGCCTACTAATACTAGCTTCTGTACGCTTCAGTCTATGCTGTCTAACCTTTGTGAATGCTTTCCTCACTCTGCTATGATTGCGTGATGGGACTTTTCTTCTCCTTCCTCTCTCTCTCTTCTCTGTGAAACTTTCTTCATCTGGTGTTTTTTCCACCTATCTGTCAAACTGTCTGTCTGTGTTTTTTTCTGTCTCTTTTTTCCCCCTTTGCTCCTCACTCCTTCTATCCCTCTCTCTTCCATCGCTCTCTCTCCTTTCTTTCTCTCCTTCTATTTCTCGCTCTCCTTCTATCTCTCTGTCTCACTGTTTCTCTCTCTCTCACGCTGCAGGACTGAAATGGAGCTTTATGCAAGTCTCCCACGGAGGTAGTTATATTCACTCCACTATGTTTCCCCTGAAACTACTTTAATATAGACACATTCAGCCAGACGGACAGCCAAAAACACATACAATTCTTTATTTGGATCCACTTATGAAACATTGTGCATTTAAGGACCTATGTTTTTACAGGTCTCGTATGGACTTGAATCCAAGGAACACTCTCACTCACTGTACACACACTTACGCTCTACAATACTTTAGTCTAAGCCAGGGGTAGGCAACTCTGTTCCTGGAGTGCCACAGGTACTGCAGGATTTTGTTCCAACTAGGCACCAAACCTGACCAACTGAGCTAATTGATCAGTTCGGGATTGTCTAAATTCAACACACCTGGTCTTCCAGGTGGGTTAAATGAAAAGCAGGACCAGAGATGCCTACCCCAGTCTAGGTACACAGTCTAATCTGAGGGACTGTAACAAACATGGCCATGTTCAGATAAAGGATGGTGAATAAAGCCGCTACCTGCACTTATCTGTCTCTCAGCAGACTGTACTTTGTCTCCCAAGTAAATAATATTCCTGCCTCCACACCCATTAAGTCCCTTTCTCTCTCCCTCTCTCCAGCTCCAACAAGCGCAAGTCCATTGACGACAGTGAGATGGAGAGCCCGGTGGACGATGTCTTCTACTCGGGCCGCTCCCCTGCGGCCGGCAGCAGCTCCCAGTCCAGTGGCTGGCCCAACGATGTGGACGCAGGTTAGATACCCCCATAACCCCCCCAACCCATCTAACACCCCCTGCTGTGTTTTATGGTAGTGTATCCCTCTACTGTCTGTCAGACCTGTTTTCTTCCCTCCCCCTCCTCTCCTCTCCTTCCCTCCCCCTCCCCCTCCTATCCACCTGCTCTGTAGGCCTGTGTTTACACCTTTTCTAAATACTTTGTGTGCTCTGCAGTAGTAGTATGTAGTAGTATACCAGTGTGTCTGGTGCTCGGCTCTGTGCTCAGTAAAAAAAAGTATTAGATTCAGGCTCCTAGTTTGTATTTTTTTTTGTTACCTTTTATTTAACCAGGCAAGTCAATTAAGAACAAATTGTTATTTACAATGACGGCCAACAAGAGGCTAAAGACCTCCAGTGGACGTCATGTTCTGTTGTTAGAGGTTCTTTGACTGGGTGATGTGTGTGTGATATGTGAGTCACAGAGCCTGCTGACAGACTTGACTTTTTAAAATTGTTATTTAATTTGACCTTTATTCAACTAGGCAAGTCAGTTAAGAACAAATTCTTATTTATAATGATGGCCTACCCCGGCCAAACCTGGACGACGCTGGGCCAATTGTGTGCCGCCCTATGGGACTCCCGATCACTGCCGGTTGTGATACAGTCTAGACTTAAGCCTCTATGAAAAGCTTTTGTATTAAGGATCTAATGTGGATAACTTTCGGCATAATATTTTCCAAGAAAATATCTCTACAAAATCCTCCCCCTTTCTTGAAATCACAAATCCTCTCAAAGTTGTGACTCTACACAGACTCCCATAGACTCTCCATCCTCTTAAGCTGCACCCTCCAAACCTCCCTGTCTCCTTATGGTTTTACCCTCCAACTCCTCTGTTCTATAATAGATCATGTTCATGAATGAATGTAAGGGATGCATCCCTTTCCATCCCCACCCTCACAGAAGCCTCCTATTCTAATGGTGGCCAATGGGAAAGGTGGAGGGAG
Source organism: Oncorhynchus tshawytscha (assembly GCF_018296145.1). Classification (NCBI taxonomy): domain Eukaryota; kingdom Metazoa; phylum Chordata; class Actinopteri; order Salmoniformes; family Salmonidae; genus Oncorhynchus; species Oncorhynchus tshawytscha. The sequence goes on along the minus strand of NW_024609239.1, from coordinate 31,455 downwards.
AGCAGTGGATGTATTTGTAAAATGTGTCTGCTTTAATGTGGCCTCTATATGGACACAGTTAATTTACAAACACGTTATAACAACATAATATTCCTAATTGTGCCACTGTTCTTATTTCATTACATGTCAATCATCCTGTACTTAGCTCTCATGTCATCAACTGAGTGGATTGTGGTTAACGTTCCACCCTGCTAATTCCCCCTCCTCCGTTGTTAACTGTGCCCTTCTCTCCTGTTTGGACTTCCAGTGCAGCACCATTTGGCCAGTGTGCAAGAGAGGAAGATAAAGCATGAAAACGATGGCGTGCAGTTTCCTTACCATGGTTAGAAAACATTGCACTGATATATACGTATTATAATCTATACTGTACATTATTTTTCCACACTTCCTATGTTCTCTCCGTCCTCAACCCTTGTCCATCCCTCTCTCTGTCCCTCTCTCCGTCTCTCTGTCCCTCTCTCTCTCTGTTGTCTCTCTCTGTCTCTGTCTATTTTTCCATACTTCCTAGTCCCTCTCTCTCTCTCTCTGTCCCTCTCTCTCTCTCTGTGTTCTCTCCATCCCTCTCTCTGTCCCTCTCGCCATCCCTCTCTCCATCCCTCTCTCTGTCCCTCTCTCCATCCCCCTCTCTGTCCCTCTCTCCATCCCTCTCTCTGTCCCTCTCGCCATCCCTCTCTCCATCCCTCTCCTCTCTGCTGCTGTTGGGTTGTTCTTGTTTCTCTCCCAGATATCTGTTGTGGTTTGTGGAAGTACCAAAGCCTTTTGGTAACCCAGTAGGTTCATCAAGTCTATTACTACCTCTCAAACACTGTGTCCACTTGCTCAAGGTAGAGGGCTTGATTAGGGTTGAATATTTTGTGATTCAGGCTGCCAAAAACTGTAACCTATTGTTCATTTATTTAATTGATTTCAATGTATTTTTTGCACTCTTTTTGCATTCGCTCATTCAAAATTCTAATTTCAGTTAATTTACATTGCAGAAGAGTTTTGAATTGCAGTCATTTTGTAATATATTCAGCAACACATGCATCAGTGGTATAGCCCTGTGAAAGTGGGTAGAGATTCTAGAATGAGGCCCTGTCTCCTGTTGAGTTGCTGTGAGATGCTTCACCCAGTCAGTTACTGAGGTGGTGCTGTTCTGTGCCCCCCCCTCCCACCTGTCATAGCCTCCTCCAACAGGCAGGACAGGAAGAGGAATACAACACAAACAAACAAGACTAAATGCACTCAGGTGTGCCGTCAAGGCACAAGGCACCGTCTGTCTCTAAAATATTCCACATACACACACACAAACGTGTACAAACACACACAAACGTGTACACACACACACACAATCTGGAGAGTAGCAGCGTTCCGGTCCAGATGGTACTTCCATGTGTCTACAGCAATGGGAGCTACTGGGTTACAGCAGACATCTGTTCTGGTGGTGGTGGTGGTGGTGTAGGGGGAGGAGGGGGGAAGAGGGGGAGAGGGTCTCAGCTCCCCTCCAAAGGTGATTCACTACCTGAATGGAAGGCTCTGAGGCATATGAGGTGATCATGTAATTCATCATTACTTTTGCTGTCTCCTGCTCTGCTGTCTCTGGTGCCTGCTGAGGGGACATTGATACGCCTCTATGCATTTTCATTGGTTGTTTCCTTCTCCTCTCTCACTTCATTGCAAGCTCAGCCCATCACTGTACTGCAGTCAACGTATTGGTCTGAGATAGCTTGTGGAAGGAGATATGTGTGGTAGGGAACATTGTGTTTTTGATGATGTGCATGTGTGTTGATGGGAGTGAACTGTATGTATATGTGTTTGTATTCTGTTTCCTGGTTGTGGTTGTGGGGGCTGGGGTCACGGTCCTCTGACAGTTAGGGTTTTTGTGGCAGCCAGCTTGTTAGCGTGGCGAGGCTGATGGGTCATCGGAGCAGTTGATTGGCTGCCAGTCTGCCCAAGCCATGTGCCAGGAGTTGGTCTGAGAAATAGCGCAGAACAATCGATCGTGCTCGCTCACGCATACAAACGAGTGCAAGAAAACACACAGGCACACACACACACACACACACACACACACACACACACACACACACACACACACACACACACACACACACACACACACACACACACACACACACACACACACACACACACACACACACACACACACACACACACACACACACACACACACACACACACACTCACTCAGAGAGAAACAGAAACTGGAAGAGAGAGATCAGAGTAACTTCTGTTAACTCTAACATGCAAATCTTTCCTTGGGCATCTTGGCCTTGTTCTCCAGCCCAGCTCTTCACCCAGACATTGCATTTGTTACGATAACTAAATGAAATCATCAGAGTGCCCAATCCCCCTTTAGCCTTGGTGGTTATATTCAGCATGTCCACCCTGAACATTTGTCTCATTCAGCCAGTAGCGTTCACCGGGTGAGACACATTCCTATTTTAATGTCCCAATCCTCTTAAAGTGCCAGAGTGCCATGCTGTGTTTTTATCATCATTAATACCATGCCACCAAATGGATCATCACACTCCCCACTCCCACTTGGTGTCACACATTCCTGCCTAGCAGAACATACGTGCCCACCTACCCATTTCTATACTTACCAATGCCCACGCAGGCCCAGCTGCAACGCTGCAGTCAGAAGCATTGTGGGTAATTGTTGTGATCAAATGTTTCCCGAAGTAACACTTCAAAACGTATTTCAGAACGGCTGCCTCGTTAGAGTTTATATGCTCAGCTTGTAAAAGCTATTTCAGCATCTCCCAGGGCCGTACTGAAACTATCCCCTTTTTATTTGATGTGTTTTGTTTGTGTGAGTATGTGTCGTTTAGTCGTTTATGGGACTTCTTGCTAGTCAGGATTTTTTTCTGTTTGTGAATTTGTGTTTTTGCGTGCGTGCGTGCGTGCGTGGTGTGTGTTGCTGTGTGTTTTTTTTCTGTTTGTGCGTATTTGTTGTGTGTGATTTTTGTGTGTGTGCATGTGTGTATGCACATAATGTCACAAACTGTGCAGTATATGTTTGTGACTCAGGACATGCAAGTAGAAAAATGTGTGTTTGAGTGCAAAGGTATTTTTATTTATTATTTTGATAATTATTCTCTCAATACTTGATTTCATTCTTTGAATATCGTGGCTCCCTGAGGTCAAACACACCACTTGACAATGGTCACAAACCATACAATTCTAAATTGCCTGTTCCAATTACCTTACATCAAAATAATTTCCCTCAAACCCTGCCTCACGAGGCCTTGATCATAAAACAGTCTCTTTACTCTGCAGCTCTTACACATTTGGCCATGTTTCTGGGCCAGTTGGTAAGCCTGGCCTACACTTAGTGTGCCTGTTTTTACCAAACTGGGGAATAGTTCATAGTCCTGAAGCCTCAACTGACATTTATAGAAGTAGGAGGACACGTTGATATGTTGTTAAATATATGTGCAGGCTATGCCGTCACTCTTCCACTCCTTTACTTTCTCTCACTTTCTCTCCCCTTTTCCATCCATCCTTCATTGGCATTGGGCCGTCTGCTTGCCACCCTGACTGAACAGCTTGTGTGTGTGTGTTCTGTATCTACCATATCTGTAGGAGATGCATTAACACAAGGCAGCCGAGTCTCCCTCCCACCCCCAGAGTTACATTCACTGACAGACTGACTTACAAGCAGTAGGCCACTAATGTAAGGACATATTGATATCTGTTGGCAGGCTGCAGCTACAGTATATCTGAATATAGCTACACACAGTCAATGTGCCACAGAAACACATTCTGGCCTAGCTGTGAAGCAGTCCAAAATCACACTCCTTGTAAACAGGCACGTTAACAGTGCAGTCTGTAGGGTGTATGGGAGGGAGGATGTATTCACAGTGTTGTCATATAGCTGGATGTCCTGCTGTCTATAGGGATGCTGGGTGCTGAGATGACTGCTGGTGTGGGATTGGTGGTGGGATGTTGTGTTTTTTTAATTGATTTTCCTATACCCTGAGACAAGCCCTACAATGGTGAGTTTGGGAACTGGATGCTTGCTCATGGACTCCACGCAGAGTAGAATAACAGTGATCAGAATCCTGTCTTTCGCTCATATACTCCAATGGTGGCAGCAATTATAATGCCATTGCATTTCCCAGCTCTCTCTCTCCCTCTGACACTGTGCACCAAGCCTTCCTCTGAACCCCCCCCCCCACCCTGCGCCACTTCAAAACAACTCCCTCCCCCCTGGACCCCCACTTTACTCTACCCTGGTTCTGATATGCTACAGCACAGAGACCGTACACTAACAGAGAGATATGGAGAGAGAGAGGTTGATCCATCGGTGTAATCAATCGATGCATTGATTTTAGTAGATCACAATTATAAAACCCATTACATTTTTTTAAAGTAGAAGTCTTGAGTCTAAATTTAAGTCTTCAGTTAATTTGATTTGATAGAGCAAATAGCCACCAGCCTGTTCATTAAACCCAAGTCTCTGTTCTGCCATTTTGTTGATCCCATTTTTGCCAGGACTCTCCTCGCCTGGTTCTCTTAAGAAGCCGGGGAAATTCGATTTCAGCGCCCTGTCGCAGCAGACGAGGTCGCCTCGCATGGTGTTCACCCACCACCCGCTGCCAATGCTGGCGGGAGTGAGACCAGGTGAGACCCCCCTGACAGCCCTCCCAACCCCCTGCCCATCCCCCATCCCCTGACCCAGACCCAGTGGAGGGGTGGCCGTGGGGGAAGACTCTGCTGTCCCACCCTGTGAGGGACAACGGCAGTAGAGTTATGTTTTTGAAAGAAACCTGAGGCACAGAATATACAGTGCATTCAGAAAGTATTCAGACCCCTTGACTTTTTCTACATTTTGTTACATTACAGCCTTATTCTAAAATGGATTAAATAGTTGTTTCCCCCTCAACAATCTACACACAATACCCCATGATGACAAAGAAACAACTGGTTTTTAGAAATGTTTGCACATGTAAAAAAATGTTACATAAGTATTCAAACCCTTTACTCAGTACTTTGTTGAATCAAGTCTTCTTGGGTATGACACTACAAACTTGGCACACCTGTATTTGGGGAGTTTCTCCCATTCTCTGCAGATCCTCTCAAGCTCTGTCAGGTTGGATGGGGAGCGTCACTGCACAGCTATTTTCAGGTCTCTCCAGAGATGTCCGATCAGGTTCAAGCCCGGGCTCTGGCTGGGCCACTCAAGGACATTCAGAGCCTTGTCCTGAAGCCACTCCCGCGTTGTCTTGGCAGTGTGATTATGGTTGTTGTCCTGTTGGAAGGCGAACCTTCACTCCAGTCTGAGGTCCTGAGCACACTGGAGCAAGGTTTTCATCAAGGATCTCTCTGTACTTTGCTATACCTCAATCCTTAAAAAAAATCATTTTTATTTGACCCTTTTTTCTCCACAATTTCGTGGTATCCAATTGTTTAGTAGCTACTATCTTGTCTCATTGCTACAACTCCCGTACGGGCTCGGGAGAGACGAAGGTTGAAAGTCATGCATCCTGCGATACACAACCCAACCAAGCCGCACTGCTTCTTAACACAGCGCGCATCCAACCCAGAAGCCAGCCGCACCAATGTGTTGGAGGAAACACCGTGCACCTGCAACCTTGGTTAGCGCGCACTGCGCCCGGCCCGCCACAGGAGCCGCTGGTGCGCGATGAGACAAGGATATCCCTACCGGCCAAACCATCCCTAACCCGGACAGCGTTAGGCCAATTGTGCGTCGCCCCACGGACCTCCCGATCGCGGCCGGCTGCGACAGAGCCTGGGCGCAACCCCAGAGTCTCTGGTGGCACAGCTGGCGCTGCAGTACAGTGCCCTTAACCACTGCGCCACCCGGGAGGCCCCTATACCTCAATCCTGACTAATCTCCCAGTCCCTGCCACTGAAAAACATCCCCACAGCATGATGCTGCCACCACCATGCATCACCATAGGGACGGTGTTAGGTTACCTCCAGATGTGACGCTTGGCATTCAGGCCAACGAGTTAAATCTTGGTTTAATCAGACCAGAGAATCTTATTTCTCGTGGTTTGAGAGTCCTTTAGGTACCTTTTGGCAAACTCCTAGCAGGATGTCATGTGCCTTATACTGAGGAGTGGCTTCTGTCTGGCCACTCTACCATAAAGGCCTCATTGGTGGAGTGCTGCAGAGATGGTTGTCCTTCTGGAAGGTTCTCTCATATTCACAGAGGACTTCTGGAGCTCTGTCAGAGTAACCATTGGGTTCTCAGTGAAATCCCTGACCGAGGCCCTTCTCCGCCGATTGCTCAGTTTGGCATGACAGCCAGCTCTAGGAAGAGTCTTGGTGGTTCCAAACTTCTTCCATTTAAGAATGATGGAGGCCACTGTGTTCTTGCCAACCTTCAATGCTGCAGAAATGTTTTGGTACCCTTCCCCAGATCTGTGCCTCAACACAATCCTGTCTCGGAGCTCTACGGACAATTCCTTCGACCTCAGTGCATGCACTGACATGCACTGTCATCTGTGGGACCTTATATAGACACGTGTGCCTTTCCAAATCATGTCCAATCAATTGAATTTACCACAGGTGGACTCTAATCAAGATGGACTCCATCTCAAGGATGATCAATGGAAACAGGATGCACTTGGGCTCAATTTCGAGTCTCATAGCAAAGGAGCATAGCAAAACCTCAGTTTTTTATTTATTCAATAAAACAGTTTTTGTTTTGTCAGTATGGGGTATTGTGTGTAGATTGATGAGAAAAATAAGGCTGTAACGTAACAAAATTAGGGGTCTGAATACTTTCAAATGCAAATTAGGCTAGAGTATAACATAGTTGCTCCTTCCTGTACCCTGTAAAGAGATCAGTCTGTGGTTGGGTGACTGGGTGAAGAGCCTCCATTCTGTACCTCCATTTCTCTGACCACCACCTTCCCTGATCACCACCTCCCCCAGCCACACTGCCCCAACCCACAACTATGGTCTTACAACTGGTACATGTAGTTATCATGATGGGCACATGATTTATTGGCTTCAATACGTTATTATACAGAGCCTGATAGAAACTTGGTGTACAGCCCTACATTCTCATGAGTCCTGTATTTTTTAGAGAAGACATTTGTTCTTGTTCTGTTGAGTATTTCTCCTGGCTCACGGCTGACAATATCTTGCCATTTTCCCTTAAAATGCTTTAGGCTTATGCCGTTCACCATCAATTGTTTTGTCATCTACCTCTTTCTTCTCCTTTCTTTCTTCTCTCTCTCTCTCTCTCTCTGGCTGAGACGCCTATGGTCGGGGAACCCAGGAAGTGAAGAGCTGTTATTGTGTCTGGCAGTGGAACATGGTCATTGTGGTTATTTCAACCATCATCAAGGATCTCATGATGAAATCAGATATCAACAGTTGCCACAGGGCTGTAACTGGAACATTTGTATTCTCAATCGTATCAGCTCAAAGCAAGTCTTTGTGAAGGGTGAACAGCTCACCATAGATAATGAACCTCTGAACTCATCTGAACTCCCAACTCAAAGCTAAAAGTTACTAAATTTATCAGAAGCAGTCAGGTTGACCACCGTGTAATGACATCTGCCTCAGATATGCTGAGATTGCCTCCTACACTCTTTGAAAAAAAGGTTCCAAAAGGGTTAATCAGCTGTACCCATAGGAGAACCCTTCCACATAGACCCCTCTATTGAAAGGGTTCTACATGGAACAAGTCTGGTTCTTCCTTTGGAGCAATTTCCAAATGCCTGAAAGTAACACGTTCATCTGTACAAACAATAGTATAAACACCATGGGACCACGCAGCCATCATACCGCTCAGGAAGGAGACGCGTTCTGTCTCCTAGAGATTAACGTACTTTGGTGTGAAAAGTGCAAATCAATCCAAGAACAACAGCAAAGGACCTTGTGAAGATGCTGGAGGAAACGGGTACAAAAGTATCTATAAAAAAAGAAAAGAAAAAAAAAGAAAAAAAAAAAGTATCTATATCCACAGTAAAACGAGTCCTATATCGACAGAACCTGAAAGTCCACTCAGCAAGGAAGAAGCCACTGCTCCAAACCCGCCATTAAAAAGCCAGACTACGGTTTGCAACTGCACATGGGGACAAATATCATACTTTTTGGAGAAATGTCCTCTGGTCTGATGAAACAAAAATAGAACTGTTTGGCCATAATGACCATCGTTATGTTTGGAGGAAAAAGGGGGAGGCTTGCAAGCCGAAAAACACCATCCCAACCGTGAAGTACGGGGTGGCAGCATCATGTCGTGGGGGTGCTTTGCTGCAGGAGGGACTCGTGCACTTCACAAAATAGATGGCATCACGAGGGAGGAAAATGTATATGGATATATTGAAGCAACATCTCAAGACATCAGTCAGGAAGTTAAGGCTTGGTCGCAAATAGGTCTTCCAAATGGACAGTGACCCCAAACATTCTTCCAAAATTGTGGAAAAATGGCTTAAGGACAACAAAGTTAAGGTATTGGAGTGGCCATCACAAAGCCCTGACCTCAATCCCATAGAAAATGTGTGGGCAGAACTGAAAAAGCGTGTGCGAGCAAGGAGGCCTACAAACCTGACTCAGTTACACCAGCTCTGTCAGGAGGAATGGGCCAAAATTCACCCAACTTTTTGTGGGAAGCTTGTGGAAGGCTATCTGAAACGTTTGACCCAAGTTAAACAATTTAAAGACAATGCTACCAAATACTAATTGAGTGTATGTAAACTTCTGACCCACTGGGAATGTGATGAAAAAAAATAAAAGCTGAAATAATTCTCTCTACTATCATTCTGATATTTTCACATTCTTAAAATAAAGTGGTGATTCTAACTGACCTAAGACAGGGAATTTGTCAGGAATTGTGAAAAACTGAGTTTAAATGTACACTGCTCAAAAAAAATAAAGGAAACACTAAAATAACACATCCTAGGAGGAACCCAGGGCCAACCACACCAGCATATGGTCGGTCTCACAAGGGGTCTGAGGATCTCATCTCGGTACCTAATGGCAGTCAGGCTACCTCTGGTGAGCACATGGAGGGCTGTGCGGCCCCCCAAAGAAATGCCACCCCACACCATGACTGACCCACCGCCAAACAGGTCATGCTGGAGGATGTTGCAGGCAGCAGAACGTTCTCCACGGCGTCTCCAGACTCTGTCACGTCTGTCACGTGCTCAGTGTGAACCTGCTTTCATCTGTGAAGAGCACAGGGTGCCAGTGGCGAATTTGCCAATCTTGGTGTTCTCTGGCAAATGCCAAACGTCCTACACGGTGTTGGGCTGTAAGCACAACCCCCACCTGTGGACGTCGGGCCCTCATACCACCCTCATGGAGTCTGTTTCTGACCGTTTGAGCAGACACATGCACATTTGTCCTGCTGGAGGTCATTTTGCAGGGCTCTGGCAGTGCTCCTCCTTATACAAAAGCGGAGGTAGCGGTCCTGCTGCTGGGTTGTTGCCCTCCTACGGCCTCCTCCACGTCTCCTGATGTACTGGCCTGTCTCCTGGTAGCGCCTCCATGCTCTGGACACTACGCTGACAGACACAGCAAACCTTCTTGCCACAGCTCGCATTGATGTGCCATCCTGGATGAGCTGCACTACCTGAGCCACTTGTGTGGGTCGTAGACTCCGTCTCATGCTACCACTAGAGTGAAAGCACCGCCAGCATTCAAAAGTGACCAAAACATCAGCCAGGAAGCATAGGAACTGAGAAGTGGTCTGGTCACCACCTGCAGAACCACTCCTTTATTGGGCGTGTCTTGCTAAATGCCTATAATTTCCACCTGTTGTCTATTCCATTTGCACAACAGCATGTGAAATGTATTGTCAATCAGTGTTGCTTCCTAAGTGGACAGTTTGATTTCACAGAAGTGTGATTGACTTGGAGTTACATTGTGTTGTTTAAGTGTTCCCTTTATCTTTTTGAGCAGTGTATTTGGCTAAGGTGTATGTAAACTTTCGACTTCAACTGTATGTCATTCCCATGCCTGTGTGAAAGTGTTTACTGCGTTGTTGTTGTTTTGTGTCGTAGATCCAGGGGGTTTGGGGTATAGCCCCTCTCCAGAGAGCTTGGCCCTAGCCCAGTCTCTAATGGGATTAAGGGGGACTAAAGGAGTGGGGAGACGGCTCCACCGGGGTAGCATGGATCCTGGCAGGGAGCGATGTGCTGCTTGGCTGGGGGGCACAGGGCCCAGTCTGGGGGTAACACACTGGAGTTGGCAGCCTCACGCGGGCAGCTGGAGGCCCTGCCGGGTGGGGCAACACTGAAGGGGGTAGACTGGCACACCAGAAGAAAAAGGGAGAGGGTGCGCCCCACTAATACAAATCAAGGAGATTTGGTAATGGATATACATCTGACAGAGAGGGCTTTGTGTCCCATTCAAACGTTCATTCACACCTCAGTCTCCATATTCAGCTCGGCTGGGTGACTTAAAGCGAGATATTTTCTCACCCTCTCATGCAGGCACAAAAGAGAGCTTCTGTATTCCCCTACAGATGCAGCAACACCGGGACATTTAAACCCCCACACCTGCACACAACCAAATAGATAGCGTAGACCACTAACACATGCACATAAACTCACACGTACAGTGTGAACATAAAGATTAGTCTTGTCATAAAGGATTGTTGGAAAGCAGATTGCCTATTTAAATGCCAAATTGCTGTGGCGCCTGTGAATCACACCCACAAAACAGCACACAGACGCATTAAGACATTCTAATTTAAGACGGTGCTCAATGATCTCTTTGTCCTTTTTATTTTTTTTTGTGGTTTGGGGACTGCTTTTGTAATGTAGACCATTGCGTTTGTGTGCTTGTTTATGTGTAAGCATTTCCTGTAAAGCCTCATTCTTTCTTGTAATACATTTTCACCCTCAATCTATCATGATTTGATGAAATAAAACTCCAATTTGGACTGATGTCACTCAATGTGCCGGTCCCTGGGTCTTAAGATGCGGCCGCTGTTGACTGTTTTAAACTAAAAGCCCTGTTCACTGCTGAACTGCATGTCTCGCTGTTAATCTCTGTTGATCTCTTATTCACTCTCCCTCCTTTCATCTATCTATCTAACTAACGTATGCCTCTTCTCAGGGAGCCCCCGTGCCTCAGCCTCTGCCCTGCACTTCCCCTCCCCCTCCATCATCCAGCAGTCCAGCCCGTACTTCCCCCACCCCACCATTCGCTACCACCACCATCCTGGACAGGACCCCCTGAAGGAATTTGTGCAGTTTGTCTGCGCTGATGGTTCGGGACAGTCTGGCGGCCAGGTAAGGTTTGATGTAAGAGGAGAGTTCAGGGGCTGAGTGACACCAACCACTTGTACACTAATATAATCACACATGGGACAACAAAAGATCAATGAAGGCAGTAAGAATAGAATTCCACGAACGTCTAATGTGTGGCCATGCAAACGACACAAACATTACTAAATGAAGTTTAGTGATCAGTGATTATTGACACTGTATAGATATGTACTGTGTTTCCCTGTGTAAACACTACACTGAGTACAGTACTGAGATAGAGACCACAGGTTTGTTTGTGTGTCATCACTTGCGGACACCATTTGCTGTTAAGTATAGATACAGTATGATAGGAGTGAAACTGTAACAGTGAAAAACATGAAAACCTTTAAGTTATGTAGTATGCAAAGTAAGGAAACAGGGTTGACTTTCTGATACATTTTAAAAAAACTTAAACCAATTGCCAAACTGTTGCACCAGTGAGGAGAGAAAGCAAAATACTACTATTGACAATTTCCTGTTGGCCCAGGGTTTTCTGTACTTAATCTTTTTTCCTTGTCCTGTGCTCTTCCAGACCCTAAGGTTCCCTTTTTTCTTTTGCTCCGCCCACCCCCTCAGATTATGTAATCATCAGCACGAAAGCCTACAATCACAGCACATTTCAATCGAGCATACATGTTCTGTCTTCCGTTTTTATTGTAATTATTATTTTGCGTGTTGTTGGTGTCGTGTTTTCTTAGTGAAGTATTTTTCCCATGTTTTGATTTGTTGCCATGTTATGGACAAACCACACCACCAATTGTGCTCTCACCCCCCTCCCACTCACCCCTCCACCATGGACCACCCCAGAAATCCCCTATCAACACTTGTGGTGATTATTATTTTGTACACCTCCATAAATGATGCAATGCACATACATCATTCGTTTGGCTGTTGTTTCCAACACCCCCACCTCTCCCACCACCCATCATGGATATTTTTTGGACCTGGTCTCTGGAGCTGCGTCCTCTCATGCCGTGTGCGGGTTGTCACATGTCGCCCTCCTGACCCTGTTTGTGTTGTCCGCAGCCAAACGGGAGCGGCCAGAGCAAAATGCCGGGCTCCTTCTTGCTGCCTCCACCTCCCCCAGTGGCCCGCCCAGTGCCCCTCCCCATGTCCGACTCTAAATCCAGCAGCACGCCTCCCGACGGCGGACTGACCTCGCCCACATCTCCGTGTAAGTGACCCCACAGACCAAGTCAGAACCAAACCCCTCCCCCCCCAGCCAGCTCACCTCTCACCTCCTTCACCGTCTGGGATCATACTGACCCTAGAGTTACGACAGAAGCCTGTCACCATTCTCCACTGATGACCCTTTTGTGGTGTCCTCCAGGGCTCTATATTAGGCCCACCCTCTTTCTCTTAGAATGCCCATCCTGAGTCCTACCTTGAATGACACTAACCCTTCCTCGATACCCCTGTGCCTCTGCACTCACAGATGTTGAGGCAGAAGATTGCCATCCTGGTTTTCCTCCGTTTATATGTTTTATTTATCTCATATGGCCAGCCCCCGAGATGTCAGTTGAGATCGGAAGTAGTCTAAAATAGAAATAGATTGATCCATTTCCTTTTTGTCAATTGCTCACTCTAAATCACTTATTTTTTTACTAGTGGCACATATTTAGGGCAGTTTGTGGATTCCAAAACATCATGCTCCAGTTATTCTGCCATTTCACCAGAAAATATCCAAACATGAAAATAATATTTAGAGTTATATTTTACTTTTTAGTTGAATAGATATATATATATATATATTTTTTTACTGAGTTGGTGGTGATGTTGCTTTGAAGGTCAGACAGAGTTACTGAAGGGGTGTGTCCATTAGAAGGGTGTCTAGCTATGGGGCGTGTCTGCCAAAATGTTTCTCACCTATGACAGGAGGGGCACTGGACGGAGCACTTTTCTTTCTTTATCCTTCTCTTTTTTTATATTTCAGATTTTTGTGTTTTGTTTTATGCATTTTTTTCAACCCCCTCAAATCAATGTCTCTAAGTCTTATGTATTTTATCTATGTTACTGATTCTCAAACATGAGGGTTCCAAAAGGGTTCTGCGTCTGTCCCCATAGAAGGACACATTTTGGGTTCCATGTAGAAAATATTTCTACCTGGAACCAAAAGGGCTTCTTCAATGGGTTCTCAGCAGAAGAACCCTTTTTGGTTCTAGATAGCACCTTTTTTTCCCTCAAAGTCTACTTAACGTATGTGTATGCTGCTAAATAATACAGACTTACACACACTACACACACACTACAGCAACTTTCCAGTATCAGATTCCTGTTAGAAGGGTTTGTAATAACAACCTTCGTGTTGCAGTCTATATTGACCTCAAACTGCCCTAAATTTGGGACCAGGGTTATAGTTTGGAGAGGTCCGGCTCAGTTCAGTAACCCTACTCTCTGATGCGTAGGGGGACTTACAGTAACAATTATGTGTGATGTCAGGTTGAGAGCTTAAAGCAGTATTTTCATTGCAGTATTTTCTGAAATTGTGATGAAGTACAATGCTCCGTAATTAATTTTTATTGAACACAGGCTGTGGTTTGACCATTTCTCCTTTCTGTCTGTCTGCAGCTTACTCCACGTCAGGGGCCCCAGCTCCCAACAGGTTTGTCAGCATCGGATCACGGGACAACAACTTTCTGAACATCCCGCAGCAGACACAGGTGAGCAAACAGCTTTAGGGCTCGATTCAATCTGTATCGCTGAAGTTTGCGATTGAAATGTCATTTCCGATTGAGTTGACATATGCAGCGTTACCATGACTACAGTCTCTGCTAACTCAGGAACATTGCCTTTACATTTCTATCGTGCTGTAGCACAGCTCTTCAGCGCTAAGGATTTAATCAAGCCCTTACTCTCATCAACACTACCAAACTACTGCATTAGCACATTAGCGCTTTCTGCTGATTTCCACAGTGTGTATGTGCTTCCGTGCGTGTATTCATGTGGTGTGCGTGCATGCATGTGTATTTTTTGTGTGTAGGAAACCTGTCTGTTTTCATTGAGATTATCAGCCCAACTCAGGAAACTTACTTAGGTGAATGGATACATGCCAAAATATTTCTTATTCCCAAACTGCCTAACAACTCCCTAAATCTCACTGGTGTATTTCCCCTCCCTCTCCTCATCCCATGATTTGTTGTGGATGTATGTTTTACCGTGTGTGTGGTTTACCGTGTGTGTTAAACTGACCTCTCACTGTTTATTTGGCCCATCTGGACCCTACCCCTCAGGCAGCGGGCTCTCTCTCTCCACCGCACTGCCTCTTGCTCATATGCCTCCTCCAGTACCCACTGCACTTTTCTCATTAGTGTCCAACCACACCCGCCCCGAGCCAGCTCTGCTCCACACTCCTCCCCACCACATGGAAACCATCTGAAGCCCTCTGCTGCTCTCACCCTCTATCCCTACACTCCCTCTATGCTCTTCCTCGGCTCACTCTCCCTCCTACCGCCCCTCTTCTTCCCTCTCTCTCTCCAGCTTCGTAACAGGCCCTGTTTGACTAACCCACCCCGCTCATGAGGCTCACCTTACACCACCGTGCCAACTCTACGCCATTTTGTCCCTTCTTTACTCTCTTTCTCAACAAACTCCGAACTATTCACACACATATACACACACACACACACACACACACACACACTTCCTGTGTAGCCCTCCAGTGCTCTGTGCTATTGAGTATATTGTGTTTACAGTATGGTTTTAGTTTGCACTGGAGAAATTAAATTGTATAGGGAGCTTTAATTGGTTGCATATGTAGCTCAGAAATGACATTGTTAGTATAATGTGCCTTGTGAAAAGGTCTTGTGAAAAGTCTGTTTGCTGTGACTGCAGGGCCTGAATAGAACTCTCACTCCCAGAGCAGAGATATTTGGTCTCCAAGTACCCTCTGGTGGCAGCAAGGGAGTTCTACGGCCAGAGGAGAGAGGAAACAGGAGAATGAGCGAGAGGGAGAAAAATAGTGAAAGAGGGGGAGAGGGAGAGTTTCAATACAGCCCTCCTCAGAGAAGTCACGTCCCGACTGTCTGGTTGCCTGCAGCAACCAGACATGATGTCATAGCCACTTGAACTTGAGAGGGGATGCTGGGGTAGGAAGGCTGGGTAAGGAAAGAGGGTGGTCACTACTGCCAAGGATTCCAGAGAGAGTGTTAGAGGGAGATAGATGGAGAGAGAGAGACAGAGAGATAGTGTAACTGACAGGGGAAGAGTTACAAAGTCCATAGGCTGCTGGGACAGAGCCTGCAGCAAGAGGGGGGATGAGGGAGGGCAAGAGGCAGGAGTTGGGGGTATTCAGGCGACCTGTTAGAGTCAAACAAAACAAACGGCACCTCCCCGGAGGCCCAAAGTTTCCAAGGCTCCAGAATATTGGCCAGTGTTCACTGGTGCCAGATCCCGGCCGGTGACCCAGTTCTGCTCTATTTTCACACTGAGCGGGAGAAACTCAATCTGAATACAGGGAGCGCCAGACATCTCTCCCCCCGCTGCATGTGGACTCTGAGTCCAGTAAGGAATAACAACAGCCATTAGCAGCAGAGCCAAACCATACTCCCACAGCACTATAGTACAGTACAGCCATGGACAGTCAGTCAATATAGCTGGGAGTATTTCAATATGACAAGGGGCTGACAACTGTTGACCATTGTTAGTGTGTGGGCCTCTAGTGGTCAATTGTGGAAATTAGTGTTTACTTATCTTAAATGGTACACATTTTAACCTGAACTTAAAACTTCTTCAGGATCGGTGGGTCCCCCACGGGATGGTTGAGCTAACGTGATTAGCATGAGGTTGTAAGTCACAAGAAAATTCCCCAGGACATAAGCTTTCTGCCAATCAGATATGTCTAAATTCTTGTTAATCTAACTACACTGTCCAACTTAGAGTAGCTATTACAGTGAAATAATATCATGCTATTGTTTGAGGAGAGTGCACAGTTATGAACTTGAAAAGTTGTTAATAAACCATTTAGGCACAATTGGGCAGTCTTGTTAAAAAAAAAAAGAATACACTGCTGCCAT
Organism: Oncorhynchus tshawytscha; assembly: GCF_018296145.1. Lineage (NCBI taxonomy): Eukaryota > Metazoa > Chordata > Actinopteri > Salmoniformes > Salmonidae > Oncorhynchus > Oncorhynchus tshawytscha. Next base: position 15,200 of record NW_024609239.1, on the reverse strand, counting down.
CAAGTGGCCAAAATCGAAATTGCACCTGGGCTGGAATAATACATTTCTCTTGCATTTCAAAGGTGATGGTACAAAAAAGTTTTTTTCTTTGTATTTTCTTTTACCAGATCTAATGTGTTATATTCTCCTACATTAATTTCACATTTCCACAAACTTCAAGGGGTTTCCTTTCAAATGGTATCAAGAAAATGCATATCCTTGCTTCAATGCCTGAGCTACAGGCAATTAGATTTGGGTATGTCATTGTAAGCGAAAATTGAAAAAAAGGGGCGGATCCTGTTAACAATGTCCTCTTTTTTTCTATTTAACAGTCTTGGTTCCTCTGACATGACCTGTCTGCAAACCAGCGACTAGAATCTTTCTTTACAATTGGGAATTGAAACATGGAAAACAGAAAAATAACCCACAGGAAATTGCCCAACGATCCTTATGTCTCACATAAAAAGTAAAGCAACCCAGGAAATCTTAGCATGATACTAGTAGTGAAACTCTGGACCCAATTACCTAAACAGACGGAACCCCCCATTTTTAAGACGGGAGGATCATAGGATTTGGGAGAGGCAGAGGACAAGAAGTCATCTCTCACATCCAGCAAAACACGGCAACACAAAAAGAGGAACCTGAAGAGAAAAAAGGTCACATTCTACTTCGGAACAAGGACACATTGTGCAATGGCTGAGAAAAGCAACTATTCAACAGTCAAAAAAACTGATGTAGGAGTGGGGATTGAAATTGAAGGGACATCAAATCACTCTCTTGAAGGCACAAAACATGCCATCATTTAAATGCTCCCCACTGTCAAATCACCCACAAAACAAACCCATTAGGTTCCAGTGAAATACGTAGCAGTCCATGCTACTGTGATGGCTCCCTGTCACTCAACACACTGTCAATTCACCAATATTTCCCAGTCTTATAACCATTGACCTAATCAGCCCCACTACTAACAAGACAGAAACCATGCCAAAACATTTCCTAAAGGTTGCACTACAAGCTGAATTAACAATAATCTCATGTCCACTATTACACCTACATGGCATGGGGGGAAAACAGGCTTACCTATGATTGTATTATTATTATTATTTTTAGTGAAAGAGAAAAAAATGGATATGAGAAGTCTCAGCCCACAGTTCAGCAACACAAGGCCTCCACTCTAACCAGCATCCGAGCAGAAGAACCCAAACCCAAGTAAAGCAAAATGCCCAGTTCACTCTTGCAAAACTACAATCGTGACAATAATCAAGTGCTAAGTATATCCACTTTCATTTGAATGATGAATGCCATTTGTAACACACACACACATATATATATATATACACAAACACACACTGGGCCCAAGTGGTGTTATTACGTCTGACACATGCTATTCACACGTTTCCAGTACACTCTTTTTGCCCCTTGTAGTAGACAACACACATACTTAGTTAAAAACACAGGCCTCTGCTTTAACATCCAGAACTACACAACTACAGTAGTAATATTCCCTTTTGCACAGAATTGTTTTATTTTTTGTTTCTTCTCTTATTGGACTTGTCCCTCTGAATTTGTCCGCTTTATAAAATGTTGTGTTTGAATGACAGCACCTTATTGAGAAAAACAGTGGTTGGGAGCGAGACTTCGAGTGGTATTGCCAGGAAGGGTGATTCAGTCAGTGTATAATACCATGTAGTGAAACAGTGACATTAGGTTGCTGAGGGCCCAGAGCCCACCTCCCTCCCATCTCCCCAAAGTTGACCCTTTTTGTTTACACTCCCAGACTGCCCCTGTTCCAAGAGCAGAGAGCCACGCTGCGGAGCAAAATAATGATGTGACATATTTCTTCCCATGTTTGGGAAGGAGAGCCTGGGTTGAAGTCAGAGGTCATATTGAGATGGCAGAGTGCTATGGTCGCCTCTTTTCCCTGACACGATCTCTGCTCCCCATCCTATCCAGCCTGTTCATTCTGTTCAGTCAGCCCTTATAGATCAAACTGCCCTAAAGATACTTTACCAGACAAAAGTTCAACCTTTTGAAATCAAGAGGGACAAATTAAATGAACACACGTTGCACAGCGCGCCACTTGACAAACACGCATGCAAACTTGCAGTACAAGTAGCAGTTACAACCACCCAGGCCAGATTGACTGCAAAGGGAAGACTTAACATGGCAATCTCTGAGGAAACCTTTTGTTTTTAATCATTCACTTTTTATTTGAATTCCTAACATTACTACGATTCAGTTTGAAAGCAATTTTTTTTTTATTAAGGAACATCAGCTCAAATCACCAACCTCACAAAATAACTGGACTGCCTGGTCATGTACTTCACTGCAGGGAAACAATGTTGCCAGACGGCAACCATCTCATCAGCTTGATAGAGAACTAGCACTGCTGAATAAGAATTATGATGGCTATGGTGATTTCTTTTCTAATCTATGGAAGTGCCTCTGTCCCATTATGCAATTTGTTAAACGTGAATTCAGGTTCTTTTTCTCACATATAAGCTATAGTGAATGGTGGTGAAATGCTATGTCTGGGGAGAAAAACAGTGACCGCTCACTGAATAATTGCAATCATCTTTATATATATATATACACATATATTTATAGATATATACATTTTTTTATTTGCAAAATAAGCTCTGTGGCAGTCTAGTTATTTTTTGAAGCATGGCACAGTCAATTGATGCATCTTAAATATCTGATTAGAGCAAAAGTACCAGTCCCTATACCCACATCTAATAGCATAAAGTGTCCATGGCAAATACTATAGATACATGATTTATATAGCAAACAGTAAAGTGACGTGGTCAAGGGAAATAACGGATTCGATTTTGGTTATCATTTTTTTTGGGGGAGTAATTGTTGTTGAATAAAATGTATGTGTGTTGATTGAGCCATGTGCAATGCCTTGGGTAGATAAATTGTGTTTGTCTGTTAGAGATTGTTTGAGGGTGTCACGAGAAAAGAGGCGCTAAACCCTCTATTTTTTTGTTTTAAGTCCACTAGCTCCGGGACTCTAAACACGAGGGCAGACAAAAAAAATCCCAGTCTTTGTAAATTGAAAATGAATTTTTATTTTTTTCCTTATTCATTTAAAAAAATGTATTTGTGATGATTTGTTTTCTAAATCTGGGAGGGCTGAAGGAACAATTTAGCAAAACAAAAATATATATCACTAAATGAAACAGGTGCTTTTTATGAAAGTACATTCAAACTCTTATACATAAATAGTAATGAACAAAATTAAGTGTTATCATAAAGCACATTTTAGGAAACATGCATTCTATTTCTCTTTTTGTATTCACCAAGGGGGGAGGGGTTCATTATATGAAAAAGTTGTGATAAAGGCATTTTTCTTCAACCTTTATCCCAGAGCAGGAAGAGAACCGTTTTTTTTTTAGATTGATTAGATGGTTATCCTGACAATGGGATGATGAACTAGTGGAAAAGGCCTGACGTAATGGACATCTGGGCCATGTCAGTATCACCAGAGAACTGACTAAAACATTACCTATTTAACAGATGAATTGCAACTTGCATCCAATTTTCTAAACTGTGGACATGTTTAAAACTGGCCAACCGAAGTAATCAAGTTTGGGACACAGACAAGATCTTCCCCATTTTGGGAGATGCATCAGAAATGGAATCCATTTTTCTAAGTGTTAGCTCAACCACAAAGTGATTATTAGCATTTGGAGAGATGGGAGGTGTAACGCGAAGTAGATTTAGTTGATTCCTATCTCAAACCCAAACAAGGCGAGGGAGTATAAGGTATATTTTGAGCACAGCAAGGATGAGAGCAGGATTAAATCAAAGAAGTGAACCCTTCCCCCTTCCACTCCCAATCCGCAGTGTAAATTATTCTAAATATTTGTTTGGTGTTCTAGTGTTAGAATCAGAGCATCTTAAAGGTTGTCCCTAAAAAGTGCCTTTTGTTCACAGACTCCATCTTGTAATCCTGAGTGCCCATCTCAAAAAGTCCCCTCCATATTTCTTCTATATCCTCTCCTTCTTCAAGCTTTTCAAAGCAGTATATATAGTACTAAAGGAAATTGGTGTGATTTAGTTATTTTTATTGTTGAATAATTAAGAAAAATAAAAAAAATCTGTCTTGCTTCTCTTCCTGTATCTTGTCTTCTGTCTCTCTTGGACACTGGAGTAGTCTGTAGCTGCGTTACCCTCTCCTTATCCCTCCCCAAACCCTTTTTCTCTGAATTGAGGGGTAAAAAAAAGCTAAACTTTGTCTGAGCAGAATGCAGTTAGCTCATGTTTTTCTTGTTTGTACGCTTCACATTGTATACCATACCGATCTCTTCAGCTTCTCCATTGAATAGTTAATGTAAGTGAACAAGTTACACCGGTGGGCTCTTGGGGTGTGGCGAGGAGAGGGTCTGTGAGGGAGCCTAGTTTTTCAGTGGGATGTATTTGATGACATATCACAACGTGGAGATAAAATACACATCGGAATATCCCTCTGAATGGGCAAGGGGGCTGCATGGCAACTGGGGTAGAATAGGCAGGTTTGGTTAATTCTTGTTAACCTTTTTTTTTTTTACAGAATTGAATTTTGTATCTTATGCAGCAATGCTACATTGAGACCGTTTAATGATGCACCTTTCTAGAGGTTGTATGAGACCAGCTATTAAAACAAGTGAAAAAGGACCTGAAATGGCTAAGCGTTCTTATAACTGAATGGTTCCATCCCACGTAGACTGGCAGGCTCAGATCCACAATCAAGAAAACCATTACACCCATTTACTAGAACCCCAAATGAACAGTGAGAACAATTACAGACTAAAGTCATATGTAGTAGACAGTTAAAGCACCTTGAAATTCCACCAGCAAAATCAAGAGCAGCCTTGATAGAGGGCCTACTTGTTTCCTACAAGAATATGCATGTTTTTATTGTAAGTGATTGAAGCCAGCAGCAGTATTAGCCTTGACAATTAAAGCGCCCCAGTCGAGAAGCCACAGTGACTGGTTTCAGTGTGTGCTTTGCTTGGGCAGAACTTTGGTCCCTAGCTATCTTGCACTGCAGCACCAGAGAGCTCTGTCTCTCCCTGGCCACCCGTCATTTTATTTTCCTTCGGGTTTGTTTTTGAAAGTGCGTAGGGCCATGTTTAGTGTTGTGTAGAGTGAACCCCCAGCTGGCCTTGCCCCGCACCCCCCTCAGTGCAGCTTCCCTCCCTCAGGAATACACCTCCCAGAGCCCATGGTGAAATGCATGTGTTAATTACAGTTTCTTTTCCATAATAATAAAAACAGTTTGAAAAGAGCAACACTTGAATAAAAGGATGTTTTTGACTGTAACTCACCTGTTTCTGTCTGCTTATTTTCAGATTGCTACTTGATTGGGTAGGTGGTTTGCCTGTGCTGGGGATGAGAACCCTAGAGTTGCATCATGTTATAGAGTGGGGTAAGAGGCCAAAATTAGTTTCACTGTTTATCAGAAAATCTACTTACCGATACTGATAATGGAGGGTCAAATCCACAGGAGTAGCACTACTCATTCCCACATGATACTGAAATGCCTGGACTTGAACCGGAGTGTGTATAAATTACATTTCCTGTAATACTTTGTATTCCATAAGATCAAGTTGAGTTTCATTTCAATTGTCCAGACCAAGAATGTGGTGCATACAGAAGTGTTTGGCATGAAATAAAACATACGAAGCCATGACATATTGATGTTTAATGAAGCGGATCATGTTGATGCTGTAAAATGCCAGTGCCAGTGAAAGCCATGTTCACAAAAACAGATGCAGTCAAACATATTATCATGATCACTATTCCTTTAAAATAAATTGAGATTGAAAACTTTGTTCACATGTGTTTGTTTCAAAGGTCCAATAAATACATCAAAACGGAAATGTTTCACTTAAGTCAAAAATGACATGAACTAAATGCACAATGAATTTGGTTTGAGTGTAATTGATCTTACTTGTGGCAAGTTGAAGGTGCCTGCAGGATAAAAAAATAGTTTCGAAAAGAGAACAGGAAATTCTGTGCAAGGGAGCCAATACATTTGAATGCATCTGTTCAATCCAAACTTCATAGACCCATTAAACTCCTGCCATGTTAAGTTCAAGAGAAAACATACCTTGATAAGTGAATATTCATAAAACCACACATTTCTTGGTACCCTCTGTTCCCTCAGAAAAGCCACAATAGCAACATCTCAAAACACTGAGAATCCTTGTAATAAGGCATGTTTTACTATCGGAGTTGGAAACAGGTGGTTAAAGCTAGGCGATAGCCGGTTTAAACTTCAGATTCACCTCATCACTAAAGATTGTTGAATAGGCTCATTCAGGCTGTGGATGATGACAATTATTGGCTATGACTGGGTCCTGGTTTAATAAAGACTTCATGTGGACCCTTGTTCCTACTGGACATTTTGGGCTCTATTCAATCCGTAGTGCTGAATATCTGCTTTATAGCGCTATTGACAATTTAAAGGCAATGTTCCCACGGTCGCCGAGACTGCATGTCGGCTCAACAGGAAATTACCCGTACATTTTTACACGATACGGGTTGAATCCAGCCCTTAGTGTCTCAAGACCAGCTGGTCCCGTTGTATTTGAGCTGCCCTTCGTGTGTACTATTAATCAGATCCTATGAGAAAGGTGGTGTGTCTACTCCTCAGCCTTGGGAAAGAGGTAAGTGAGTAACTCCAGCATCCCAGGACTGGTCCCTGCCAGCTCTCTCTTCCAGCTCTCTCTGCCAGCTCTCTCTGCCAGCTCTCTCTTCCCCCCTTCAGAGGATTATATGTAAAGGTAAGGTCAGCGTTGGTCAGCTCATCAGAGACGTAACACTAGAGAGGACTGTGAACCCTTCAACAAAACCTCATTTTCAGACACATATCCACACAGTAATGTACCTGTACGGTTCTGTGAGCATACACACATCCATTTGTCATTTTGGTTGTTCTATACCGCTCAATTTACTCAGGATGTTGAGCATTTCCACACCTAGAGAGATCATGGCTATCTGAGTGAAAACTAAAAGAGCTAGCTTTGAGGTGAAGTGAGGGGACCTCATAAATAATTTAGCCTGGCCGCTGGCAAAATGTACTTGCCTGTATGACAATATCATAGGATGCTATGTGGTTGGTTTTTGAATGGCAAAGGAAATGTGAGGGACTGGTGCAATCAAGTGAACAGACCACAAGCAGACTCTTCATGACCGTCAGTTTAGTTTCCCTTTCCCCTCTTGCCTCAATATACCAACATTGTAGAAGTGCATCAAGGAGAATGTGCTTCCATTACAACCAGCTACAGCATTAACAAGCTTAGATATGCATATCAATGACTTTGCACCTTAATTGAATGGCATCCACCTGTACACACAGACATGTGTACACACACACACGCCACAAACCTTTCAGCCCCCTCCCTCCCGTTCCCAAAGCTCTTCTAAAATCTCAATATATATCTGCCCTAAACAAATCCCACACATTCCATTGGAATTCCAAGTGGATTTCATTATTCCTCTTTCACCCTTAGATCAACATATACTTTGTGTAGCTCGTAAGACCCTCCCCCCCTCTGAAATGACCTGAAGATCGTTGCTCTACAGTGGGGTGAAGTCCTTGTGCTGGCCTGGAGAGGAGGGCAGGCCAGCGCCTCTCATTCATCCTCAAAGCCCTGGTTCAGGAGGAAGTTGGCAGCTAGGTTCTCGTTCTTTTCACAGGCAAAGTAGGCCTGGATCACCAGCGCCTCTGGGAAACCCAACGCTTTTAACTGAGACAGGAGAAGAAAATAACATAACATGACTATTTCTCACCAGAAAGGTCACAATGTATGCATTTCTTGCTAGTCTCCTTGTCAGTTGAAGCCATCTTATGCCCTAAACAGTGCATTGAGAGGTCTTTAGCTCCCCTCACCCTCTCGATGGCTTCCTTCTCCTGAGGCGTGACCTGAATGTAGTTGACTGGAGCTCCCTCCTCCACTGCAGCACCCAGGTCCCCCACCTCAGGCACGTCTCCAACCTCCCCCACCGGCTCATTCAGCATCTGGATGAACAGCTCCTGGTACTGGCTGATTTGCTGTTGTTGAGTTGTATCAATAGGGAAAGATGGGTAGACAGCAATCAGCAACAAGCAGAACATACATTGTGAAATCACAAAACCTGGGAGGTGTCACTATAGGGAGTGTGTGATGCAAGCTAGTATGAGTGGTGGTGCCATCAGTGTGTAGTGCATGGTATATGTGTGTTACCTGTAGGAGCTGTGGGTTCTCCCGACCCAGCTGTTGGAGCAGAGCTGGCAGCAGTGAGGGGTTCTGCTGGATCACCTGCCTCATGCTCTGGAACTGAGGCTGGGAACGCAGGAACTCCAGAGGGTTTTCTCCTGCAACACACACAATATTTCCGGAAGAGAACATGTTGATATAGATACAACACCTACTAGGGAAAATGCACATAAACCATTCCCATCTATCTGATATGCAGTGCATTTGGAAAGTATTCAGACCACTTGACTTTTTCCACGTTATGTTACAGCCGTATTCTAAAATGGATTAAATAAATGTTTTCCTCATCTATCTCCACAGAATACCTCATAATGACAAAGTGAAAACAGGTTTTAGATTTTTTTTTGTAAATAATTTTTCAGACCCTTTGCTATGAGACTTGAAATTGAGCTCAGGTGCATCCTGTTTCCATGGATCATCCTTGATGTTTCTACAACTTGATTGGAAAGGCACACACCTGTCTATATAAGGTCCCACAGTTGACAGTGCATGTCAGAGCAAAAACCAAGCCATGACGTCGAAGGAATTATCCGTAGAGCTCCGAGACAGCATTGTGTCGAGGCACAGATCTGGGAAAGAGTACCAAACAAGTTCTGCAGCATTGAAGGTCCCCAAGAACACAGTGTCCTCCATCATTCTTAAATGGATGAAGTTTTGAACCACCAAGACTCTTCCTAGAGCTAGCCGCCTGGCCAAACTGAGTAATCGGGGGAGAAGGGCCTTGGTCAGGGAGGTGACTAAGAAACCGATGGCCACTGACAGAGCTCCAGAGTTCCTCTGTGGAGATGGGAGAATCTTCCAGAAGGACAACCATCTCTGCAGCACTCCACCAATCAGGCATTTATGGGAGAGTGTCCAGATGGAAGCCACACCTCAGTAAAAGGCACACGACAGCCCACTTGGAGTTTGCCAAAAGGCACCTAAAGGACTCTCAGACCATGAGAAACAAGATTCTCTGGTCTGATGAAACCAAGATTAAGGAGATTATTGTGAACTACAGGAAAAGGAGGACCGAGCACGCCCCCATTCTCGTCGACGGAGCAGGTTGAGAGCTTCAAGTTCCTTGGTGTCCACATCAACAACAAACTGGAATGATCCAAACACACCAAGACAGTCGTGAAGAGGGCACGACCAAGCCTATCCCTCCTCAGGAAACTCAAAATATTTGGCATGGGTCCTGAGATCCTCAAAAGATTCTACAGCTGCAACATCGAGAGCAATTTGAAGTACTCTTTCCCAGATCTGTGCCTCGACACAACTGGTTGCATCACTGCCTGGTACGGCAATTGCTCGGCCTCTGACCGCAAGGCACAACAGAGGGTAGTGCGTACGGCCCAGTACATCACTGGGGCTAAGCTTCCTGCCATCCAGGACCTCTACACCAGGCGGTGTCAGAGAAAGGCCCTAAGAATTGTCAAAGAACCCAGCCACCCCAGGCATAGACTGTTCTCTCTACTGTTCTCTCTACTACTGCATGGCAAGCGGTACTGGAGTGCCAAGTCTAAAAACTGGTACTGGTACTGGAGTGCCAAGGACAAAAAGGCTTCTGAACATTTTCTATCCCCAAGCCATAAGACTCCTGAACAGGTAATAAAATGGCTACCCGGACTATTTGTACTCTTTTTATCATATATGCATAGTCACTTTATCTATACATTCATGTACATACTGCCGACCAACCAGTGCTCCCGCACATTGGCTAACCGGGCTATCTGCATTGTGGCCCGCCACCCCCTCTTTTACGCTACTGCTACTCACTGTTCATCATATATGCATATGATATATATCATATGTCACTTTAACCATATCTACATGTACATACTACCTCAATTAGCCTGACTAAACGGTGTCTTTGTAGCCTCGCTACTTTTATGGCCTCGCTACTGTATATAGCCTGTCTTTTTACTGTTGTTTTATTTCTTTACCTACCTATTGTTCACCTAATACCTTTTTTGCACTATTGGTTAGAGCCTGTAAGTAAGCATTTCACTGTAAGGTCTACACCTGTTGTATTCAGCACACGTGACAAATAAACTTTGATTTGAAGATTGAACTCTTTGGCCTGAATGCCAAGCGTCACGTCTGGAGGAAACCTGGTACCATCCCTACGGTGAAGCATGGTGGTGGCAGCATCATGCTGTGGGGATGTTTTTCAGCGGCAGGGACTGGGAGACTAGTAAGGATCAAGAGAAAGATGAACAGAGCAAAGTAGAGAGATCCTTGATGAAGAGCGCTCTGGAGCAGGTTAGGACCTCAGGACTGGGGTGAAGGTTCACCTTCCAACAAGATAACGACCCTAGCATCATACCCAAGACGACTTGAGGCTGTAATCTCTGCCAAAGGTGCTTCAACAAAGTTCTGAGTAAAGGGTCTGAATATTTATGTAAATGTGATCTTTTTATTGTATTTATTAAAATCCTGTTTTTGCTTTGCTGTGGAAAAAGTAAAGTGGTCTGAAAACATTTCCAGAATGCACTATACAGTAGATGTAATACTATAGCAGAGATATAGGCAGATGGACTCACCCTCAGCTACAGTAGGGGTCTCTGTGCCTGTGCGGGCAGATGCAGGAAGCTGTGCTGGGGGATTAGTCTCTTGGACCGGACTGCTAGGAATGCCCTGGAAACACACAGCAGCACATACTCTCACACACACAGTACTAACGGACAGGCTGGTTCTAAACTGAGGATACATATAAAACTATTTTATAGCGTCACTGTGCTGTAATAGTGTTTTTGGTAAAAATGTAGTACACCAGTGTTAAACTGTATTCTGAAAGCTGATGTCACACAGTGCTGGTGTAATTTTGCTGAGTCATTGTACATGCTGCCATGTTAAAGTTTCATCAAATATGGTGCCACGCTGTATAGTGTAATTTCGCATTCATGGTCTTTTTTGGGGCTATTGTTCAGTGTCATTTTGCAGAGTCATGGTGTATGGTGCCTGGTTGCACAGTATTGTGTATGCTAGGTAGTTGTGTGGTGTGTTGACGGTTCTCACAGTGAGGAGGTACTCCACAGCCCGATGGGGGTTGTTGAAGCTGGCCCGGAGAGCAGCTACCACTCTCTCCCTCTCATAACCCATAGACATTATCTCTGTCAGCATGGTCTCATACTCCGCTCCTGTCACTGACCAAAATAAACAAGTTGTTAACCATCTACCCGAGTTACAATGGACAATATTTACACCCATGAACACATAGCTGCTAGAAGGCATCTTACAAATCCCCATGCTATCATCAATCTAGCAACACAGCAGATAGCCAGGTCGAAGTCCATCACTCACCCAAGGCAGAGGAGGCATCTCCCCCCTGAACCTCCATATTGGGGTCGGAGCTGCAAACAGAACGACAGCGTCAAAAATCCAGTCAACCCATTCAAAAACATTCAGTGGTATATTCTGCTGCCATTGACTGGAACGAACTGCAAAATTCTCTAAAGCTGGAGACTTATCTCCCTCACAAGCTTTAAGCACCAGCTGTCATAGCAGCTCGCAGATCACTGCATCTGTACATAGCCCATCTGTAAATAGCCCATCCAACTACCTCATCCCCATACTGTATTTATTTATCTTGCTCCTTTGCACCCCAGTATCTCTACTTGCACATTCATCTTCTGCACATTCTACCATTCCAGTGTTTAATTGCCATATTGTAATTACTTTGCCACCATGGCCTATGTATTGCCTTACCTCCCTGTTGTTGTATGTGTCTAACTGCTTTGCTTTATCTTGGTCAGGTCGCAGTTGCAAATGAGACCTTGTTATCAAATAGCCTACCTGGTTAAATTAAAATTTTAAAAATTGTGGCCGGAAATAATATGCCATTTAGCAAATGCTTTTGTCCAAAGCAACTTAGTCATGCGTGCATACATGTTACGTATGGGTAGTCCCGGGAAATGAACCCACTATCCTTGAGTTGCAAACACCATGCTCTACCAACTGAGCTACAGGGACTACAGGGGGTGTATTCAGGAAGATGAAAAAACTAAGAAATGTTCAATGATGTTTAGTTCATATTTGTCCGACACAAAATGTGTCTATGTTAAGAGTTATGTAACACTCTACCCTCCTGAGCAGGCCTCAAGCTTACTTTTTTACTCTCTCCAATTTGGCAGACTGTCTACCATTTTTTAAATATTTTTTGTAAATTTTATTTTACCTTTATTTAACCAGGTAGGCTAGTTGAGAACAAGTTCTCATTTACAACTGCGACCTGGCCAAGATAAAGCATAGCAGTGTGAACAGACAACACAGAGTTACACATGGAGTAAACAATTAACAAGTCAATAACACAGTAGAGAAAAAAAAGAGAGTCTATATACATTGTGTGCAAAAGGCATGAGGAGGTAGGCGAATAATTACAATTTTGCAGATTAACACTGGAGTGATAAATGATCAGATGGTCATGTACAGGTAGAGATACTGGTGTGCAAAAGAGCAGAAAAGTAAATAAATATAAACAGTATGGGAATGAGGTAGGTAAAATTGGGTGGGCTATTTACCGATAGACTATGTACAGCTGCAGCGATCGGTTAGCTGCTCAGATAGCAGATGTTTGAAGTTGGTGAGGGAGATAAAAGTCTCCAACTTCAGCGTTTTTGCAATTCGTTCCAGTCACAGGCAGCAGAGAACTGGAACGAAAGGCGGCCAAATGAGGTGTTGGCTTTAGGGATGATCAGTGAGATACACCTGCTGGAGCGCGTGCTACGGGTGGGTGTTGCCATCGTGACCAGTGAACTGAGATAAGGCGGAACTTTACCTAGCATGGACTTGTAGATGACCTGGAGCCAGTGGGTCTGGCGACGAATATGTAGCGAGGGCCAGCCGACTAGAGCATACAGGTTACAGTGGTGGGTGGTATAAGGTGCTTTGGTAACAAAACGAATGGCACTGTGATAAACTGCATCCAGTTTGCTGAGTAGAGTATTGGAAGCTATTTTGTAGATGACATCGCCGAAGTCGAGGATCGGTAGAATAGTCAGTTTTACTAGGGTAAGTTTGGCAGCGTGAGTGAAGGAGGCTTTGTTGCGGAATAGAAAGCCGACTCTAGATTTGATTTTAGATTGGAGATGTTTGATATGAGTCTGGAAGGAGAGTTTACAGTCTAGCCAGACACCTAGGTACTTCTAGATAGGTTAATATCAGTTCTACGGCGGTCTTCTGTCTGCCTACCTGGCTGGAGCTGGGGGCTCTGCGACTGTAGGTGTGGGCTCCTCTGGGGGGATAGGGATGGCTGCAGGGGCCGGGCCCGCAGACGACCCAGAGTCTTGGACAGGGGCCTTGGGTCCCTCTGAGGAAGGTGTTGATGCAGCTGTGGCAGACTTTGCCTAGTTCCAGAGGAGATATAAACAGGCTATTACTGTTATCTATGCAGACAATCATGTAACCGTCCTCCCCAGGTGGGTGCAGCTCATTAAGAGTCCAAGTAAAATGGATTAGGGAAATGTACCTTCGATACCATAACTACAACAAAATTCTTCTCGTCAATTTTGTAGTCTTTAATAGGCGTGTCATCTTGCAGGATTTTGCCAGCATATATGAGCTTTTGTCCAGACACTGGGAAGTTATCTTTTCCCCTCTCTGCTTCTATCTTCTCCTTCAGTGCCTTCACCTGTAGAAACCAAAAAGAAGCTTTTCAGCCTTGCTTTAATTGTTAAACACAGTGCAACCCAAAAGTTGCTTAAAAATTGCACAACGTTTTACATTGCGGTTTACCTTACATTATGTAGCTAGCTAGATAGTTATTTTCACTCTTTACGGCTAGTCTGCTAGAATATTGCTAATTTATCGTCCAAATGGACATGCATCATCAATAACTAAAATAGATAACGTAGCTAGCTAGTAATATGGCTGTCTAGCTGACGCTAGATAGTTAGCTAAAGCTGACATTGACGTGGTGAGGGATAACCTAACGTAACCTTACCTAGCTAGCTAATAATGAAACTCAACATTGGATTAGCAAATTGACACACATTAGCATTGCAAGCTAACTAGCTCAGAGCTAGCTAGTTAGCTAATGCTAGGGGTGTCAATAACATCTAGCTAGCTAGCGTTAGCGTATATTGTATTATTCGAATTTATAATCTGGGACAAATTCATTTGGTGTTTCGTGCAAATAACAAAAATGATAGTTTGCCAAACGGGTTAGATAAAACGCACACAGCTGGCATTATTATGAACAAATGGGCACTTACCGTTTGATCTGGGTCTATGTCGATTTGAATGGTCTGCTGTTGCAGTGTCTTTAACGTGATTTGCATTGTTGCGGTAGCTAACGCTGTTTCGCCCTTGCGCTTAAATTACAGCTGTTTTAAAATATTCATAAGTAAAACAGAAATTACATTTAACCACAAGTTCAAGCAAGATCATATTTATCCATGACCATGAGATGTGTCCATGAACACTCAGCAAATCGCCATCTTTGATGACACCAAACTCAGAAGTACGTGCAGTGTAACGGTTTGCTGCCCAATTTGCAGCATCGAGCGCTCTCTGAGTCTGATAGCTACAACCACTAACTGGTCAATCATGAATATCCCGATGTAATCACACACCTGCGGTGCCAGTTTATCCAGGTGGTAGTAGGATCTACAATCTACTCTGCGAGAACAAATGATGCTTTGCATTTATGTCATGATCTGTTGACAGTTGTGACTGGTGTGGTAGTGACCAACTGGGTTTACAGAACAGCAAATATACAACAAATGTACTAACGTTAGTATTTTTGTTTAGTTTACAGTCACTAGGCAGAGTGGCACCTTTTCAATGAGGTACGGTCAGAGATTAATAGATCCATCTGTGTTAAGGTGCTCCTAACAGTATACGCTGATGAAGACAGCTTGTCGGTCAGAAAGGTTGGATATTAGGTTATTAAATGACTGAGTCTGCGCTAGAGTGTGCAGCTCTCCTTTTCTTTTTCAAAGGTCCTCACAACCATTGCAAAGCTACGTTCGATCTGTATCAGATCAG